>NW_013953189.1:15668-36201 GCF_001266775.1 Austrofundulus limnaeus
TATATATATTAGTTCTTCCAGTGCACGTTGAAGGATATATGATAATGCTGGTGTCAGTGTTAATGTAAATGAGTATCTATACTAAATTATAGTACTAATATTGGACTATTGATTCTAACTTACATGCAAACACATGAATGCACATGCCAAAGCATCAAGCTGTGCACAAGCTATCCTGCATTCATCTACATGGAGCAAACATGTCCCTTCTCTTCCTACTCTGTTCACTTTATGTCTCTCATTCAACATGAACAGATTCTGGACAGCTACGGGATTTGACATTTTTCTTTAGTTTGTTTTGCAACATTTCTGATAGAATTCGGTCTCTTTTAAGGCCAAACACTCGCACTGTAGGCTCATCTGAAGACAGAGAGATGCATAGGCAAACAAAGGGAGAGGAAAAAAGGCTGAGTCTCAAAATGGAAATGAGATTAAAATATGTTTCTTTAAGTGTTTTAAAGTGGTTTGAAATGAAAGCAAAGTTGAGTTTAAGAAACAATATAAACGTATGTATTTGAGGAGAGAGTAAATGCAGAAGGAATGTGGTACCAAAAGAAGAGGTGCAGTTCTAGGAAGGAAACAAGCTAAGGATGAAAGGATAGAGACACTGAGCTGGATGTTGATCCAACACTTTGTCCAACAAAGCCAGCAGATAACACCAGTCAGTCTCCTCCCTCTTTACTCTCCCCCATCATCCATCAATCCCTTGCTCTGTCCTTCCACCCCTCCATCTTAAAGCCATCACCCACTTCTTTTCATCAATCTGAAATCATGCTGCTTTGACGCACATTTGGAAGAAATCCCATACTGAAGTACAGCCTGCTCCACTACTAGATTGTGTAACGAGTAAAAACGGAAGCAGGAAAAGGAAAAAAAAATTGAGGCCATTGCTCATTTGGGAGCTAAAAAGTGAACTTCAGAATAGACTGATGTTTTACTGCTAAATGTTTGCCGTAAGTTGAAAGTCATCGGCTGCTTTGTGAACTCTCTCGCTAACACGCACGCAAACGCACCTCCGGCAAAGAGGGTATGGTCCTAATGAAGCGAGGAGAGGAAAGGCAGCTGCAGAAGTGGAGTGTGAGGCCTGAAGGGAACTCACACACTTTAAGTCTGTGTTTATCTGTCAGTGTGTTTGTGCGGTGTATGCGATGATGGACCACATACAGTATATAATAACTGCAAGTCTTAATTTGGACTTTGTATCATTGTTTTTCTTTTTTTTTTCTCCTATCTCCTCAGGTTGTGAAGGCTTGTTTCTATCATCCTGTTGTTCAGTGAGGCAGTGAGCTCACGGTGGATGCAGCATGCATGTGTCGACTTATCCCACGATGCTCCCTGCCAGTCCAGGCCTGCTTCTACTCAGCTTCCTCTTCCTCGCTGATGCTGAATGTGAGTGCTTTCACGTACCTGCTTGCTTAGTGTCTTTCACACGGAAACACACAAACACGACAACGTGCAAAGGTGGTGCAAAGTTCAAATATGTATCCACCTGATAAGTTCTAAATTAGACTGGCATAATGAGCCCAAATGCACAAGTCATAAACCTTTTATAACCTGAGGCAAAAATAAGAACTAAAAGTCATGAACTGCCTATTATTATTTTTATTTTTATTTATTTAAGCTTAAGGAGAGTGGAGAGTGGATGAGTGGTGGACAGAGGGAAAAAGTCTTGTAACTGCTGCTGGGATGGGATGAGCAAATATTCGAAGAAAAATTAAGTCACCAACCAATTTAAAGGGTACTTCTGTTTCTCTAGCTGGAATATGAACAAATACATACAATAAGCATTTCTAACAAAAAGACAAAACCAGAAAAAGTCTTCTTAATGCTGACAGTGTTGGTTCTCAGAAATCCTTTTTTTTTTCTCACACTGCATTTGAATGACTGATTGGATGAGGACTGCCTGACAAACTGAGATATAGAATTCCACTGATGTGATGCTTGGAATGAAAAGTAATTTAACCAAATGTTTTGTTTCTGTTTTCCAAAAGGGATTGCACAGTCTCTTTTTGGAACTACATTCATATTGAGTCTTTAATCAGCTGTAAAGAGCACATTCTGTGGGCCTCAGGGCTAAATTGCAAACTGACTGGCAATCATAAGTTTGTTTTTGTTTTTCCATTTCTGAAACCTTGTAGATTGTAATGTCAATGAATGCAACACCTATTATTATGAGCTAAAATCAAACAAACTGATTGGCTTCATAATTTGGTCATCAGCTGCCCTGACTTTTAAAAGTCGGGATTAGAATTGGCCACCGAAAAACCCAAATCAGTCAGCCTCTAAAACCTACAAGAATCACCATATCAAACATTCACTTGATTACGTTTTAATGTTTGCTGTACTTTATTTTACTTAATTGTACTTTTTGTTTTCATAGTTTCATTTTATGTATTTCTTTTTACTTGTATTTATTGAAAAAAGACATTGCATATGATTAAACATGATTGCTTTAATCTTTATAACATTCTTGCACAAATTTAAGGCCTCAGGAATAAAATTATTGTCTATTATGTACACATACACACACACTCTAATATATACACTTACAGTACACATGCACATACACATTCACATACAGTACACATGCACAGACTGTGCATATACATGATTTAAATGGCCTGGTTGTGTCTTACAAAGCACTCTGCTCTCTCTGTATATGTGAGAGTGTGTGTTTGGCAGTTTTGATATGAGGCCAGCTGTTTTTGTCCATCGCAGTATTACTTGGCACAGATAGACGGGCCACATATGGCAAATCAGATAATTTTCCTCCTGCTTGTGTGATTTTGTTAATACCATGTGTTTCTGATCCCAGGGACCGGTCCTCGTCCAAAGCTTTTCTCAAGAAGGTTCACATGCACATTAGCATGTCAGTTTAGAGTCTTATCCTGGTTATTACTAAGACTCTCAGTATTGATGCCTTCATTCTGGCAGCATTCAGAGTTTAGAAACACTGTAGTTCAACACATGCTCAACACACTGAACTAAGATCCTACAAAGTCACGCAATGTCACCAATTTATAAAATTAAATAAAAGTAAGTAAAATGAAAAACGCAATACTTGAAAGTGGCATGAAGGTTTCTGCAAAAGGAAGGGAAGAAAACAAATTGGTGACTTTGTAAAAGTTCAAATTAATTAAAGATTTTTGCATCACTGCTCCGTCATTAAAGCACAATCGGATCTGGTGCTCAGTCACAGTTTATTCTGTTGTTCTATTCTATTGTATATTCTAAAGATAAACGTTTAGACCCTGTATAACTTTAGAGGTAAGAGAGTTTAAAAATTGCCTTGGTTCAAAATTTATCATAACAGAATCACATAAGATGCCAAATATCCTGTTAAAATCCCTTATTTTCCGATCACTGCAAGTTTGGTCTCTCTCTCTTCTTTGTGTTTGGCAATAAGCAGTACATGAACATGTTAATAATTTGAGTTTTTTCTTCATTTATCACATGACACAAATTAGACAGACTTCTCAAAGGCAGTGGTAACAGATGAGATCAGACAAAGGTTCCTATGGATTAAAATGTTTGCAGATAGCATCATGATGTTTAGCGAGAGGAGGAAGCAGGGGGAAGAGAGCCTTGAGAGATTATGTCACAGAGGATGATGTCAGGAATAGGGAGAGATGACGAGGGATGACTTGCTGTGCACCGAAAGAAGCATAGACTCAAAGAACTTTTCAAGTTATTCATCTAATCATGAAAGAAATGCTGATACATTATTAGTTTTCTGCTGTGATTTTTTTTAATCTTCAGTTCAAAAGTATCTCTTTGTGTTGTGACATAAAGAAAAAAGTGTATAAGAAAATTAAAAGATGGGCTGATGAATGATTAGTGAAAGCCAGAAGAATGCAGCCAGTCGAGCCCTGCTGAGCTGTTTAACACTCGGAAGTGATTCTGACATATGTAATGATGCTGTGGTATCCTGAAGAATTTAGATCAAAAGTTTCTCTTGTGAATAAAGCTGATAAAGATGCAGCATACACAGGATGATCATTTACCCCAAAGGAAGACGCAGTTTGTAGTTGTGCGATGCTGATCACATATCATCCCCACCCTGTAAAGCACACAAACTGGCACACAAGTGTAGGCTTGAGGCAGCAATTTTCATGCTGGAATGTTTTAAAAGCTCACACTTTCACTGGGCCAAGCGAAAGCACACACACACACACACACACACACACACACGCATACACACACATATACAGTAGTAGTCAGACACATCAAACAACTCTGCCTTCCTGCTATTTCCAGTTAGGTTTATAGTTGTTGTTTTGCTATGAGAGAAAAGGTTCTGGGAGTTTTTATTTATTAGTTTTTTTGCCACAGTTGTTGTAAATGACAGAGAAACATATTTAACCCTAACTGTTGAATCATTGAGATGAAATTTTTTTAAATGCTGTGTTACAGTCAAGGTTAATAAAAGAGTGTTACCTAATGTATTTAATGCTAGTGAGTGATCTTGTAAATGTCTGTGACTTTATGTTTGTTTATTGTTGTATGGCCACAGCAGCTAATCAACCTCAGAAATCAAAGTACTGGTTTGAGCAAGTTCTTGCTGCAGTCCCCTGTCTAAACAGTAGGTATCTCTACAAAGAAAATGTTGTGATTACGCAGCAGAAATTACAGCCGAGAAATTTGCATACAAAGTACATTTTTCACAGCACAAACCTAACTACGGAGTNCACACACACACACACACACACACACACACACACACACACACACACACACAAACACCTATCTTGTTTTGCTTTCAACCCTCCGCCCTCTTGTCCTATGTATAAGTTCCAGGGTCAGCCACTTACAGCCCGGTCATCCATCAAAACCGTGATGCTCCCAGGCTCCCTCACTAAGATTTAGGAGAGCATCACAGATGCGAGAAAAGCAAGCAAAGGATTCACAGCCTGTCTTCTCTGTCTATATTTTTCTTCTCTCTCCCCCCCCCACCCTCCCTCATCTCATTCGTTGTGACTTTCTCCATTGCTCTTTTCCCTGCCTTTTCTCAGCATATCCATATAATCTGCAGAGATGGAAGGGACACGGGGCTTCCACAGGCTGTTCTTTGCTCCTTTTATCTCTGCGTGTACAACGTTCAGTGCCTCTTTTAATATCAACAATGGGGAATCAGAGATTTGAATGTTGAGAGCTGAAACCGAGGCTGTCAGGACTCTTGCATCTTTGCTGCTCATCACGTCTGTGTGTTTTTGAAAAAGTGAGCGCACTCAGAAAATTGCTTTCACTTGTCCTTATTTTCATTCAAACTATAATTCTGAATGAATTCGAAACAAGGAAGGAGAAAGGCTGTAATTTAGTTTTTTTTTTTTTTTATGCACACGCTTGATCTGCTCATATTACACACTGCTGGACTGAGGATACGAAGGTGCAATCAGATAAAGAAGCTTCCTGTGTGCAGAGCTGGAAATCCTGCATAACTTCACCATATGTTCATTCTGACAAAAGCAGCAGCAACATAACAATGCAAGCAATGCACTCAGCTTAGCTTTATTTTTTTTCCAATTCTCCTTTTTTTCTGTTGCTTTCCACATCTCTCATCCCACCTTCTTTATTTGTTTCTCAGAGAGGTCCTCTGCACGTGCATGCTCATGACATGTATCTGGTGGATTAAGAGTAATGCCCTGATCCTGTTGCAAACTAGGCCACTGCTCCGTGTATGCAGCGAGAAACACATCGCAAGAAACTGCATCTCTTGGCGTGTCATTCAGGGTGATGGGGAACAATGCATTAGTACGGTTCTTTCCGCTGACCCTTGTTTGCCCAAAAAAAAAACACCAGGCCCTTCCCTGCTCAGCTTGCATGTAACAATAATTCTAAGTGAAATACAACCCCCTTTGTATTTGCAATGCAACACAGCAAAAAAGGCTTACAGAGGGGGATGTATTGCTGAATTGCAACCCTGTGTTTTAGCAAGCAGACTGTACTTTTTGAAACTAGGCGAGAGTGGTTTAGGGTTCCGCCTGAGGAGGCTGTTGGTAATCTGAAACTCCTTACCTTCAGCTTGCATTGCATCATCTCTGTGCTTTAAAGGCAGCATATTTCCAGGTTCTGTTTACTAAAAATGTGACCTTCTCGTACATGACATATGAGGCGTGACTTGAAACGTAGACCTTGCTTGTGTGGTGACTGATTGGCCTGTCAGCGTTCAGCCATATTACCAGCTTTTTCTTGGCCTTTTGGCTGTCCGGAGTCACAAATGTAGTTGATTTTGTACAGTGACAATATGATTATGGGGATCATTTAGTGCCAGAAAACCATGGTGCTGTTTATGTCCACTGAAAGTCAGATGTGTGCATGTCTGAGTAATTGTCGACTAGGACAGTAAATCTCTGGTCTGTGGCCAATAAAAAATGTATTTCTGACAATACACTGCTAATGATTTGATTTATTAAAGATAAATTACCAGAAAAAAAAAAACAATACAACATGATTTACTTCAGCCTTTAATCAAGGCAAGATGATTCAACACATTAAAATTTAATGCAATATAATACAACAAAGCAAAAGAATGGCCTAATGCCAGTAATTGAGAACAAATATTTATTACACTAACAAAAGATTTGTTGCTCACAAACAGGCCTTGTTTAAGCATAACATAAAATTACAACAATTAAACATAAAAAATAAGACAATTCAATTAGCAGAAATTGGAAATAGTGTGAATATGGTATTAATTTAACATTGATTTGGGATAAAGTAATATTCTCTGTAAGGCGCAATGCAAAATTGCAACAGGAAAAAACCTGATTAAAACTAGATCCTTTTTGGCACAAAAAGAGTCCCGTATCTTCTAACATGTTTGCTTTTGCTAAAATTGCAAACCATGTCATGGCACAGGTCCAAGCCTCTACAAGAGTTTTGGTTTATTGGACCGTGCATGTATAACTTTGTTTAAACATGTCTAATGTGTACATGCAGTAAAGCATGTAAAGTGCTTAGTGTAGATGAGATTAAGGCTGAGATTAGCATGTAGAGTTATGTAAGGTGCATGTCTTGTTGCTTATGGATGAGGGAGTGTGAGGATTCACCGGGATGAGATTACCAAATAAGGATGGGACGATTAAAGATTTCTGACCTGAGAATCATGGAAGAGTCAGGGATGGTTTTTTGAATAGATAGTAGTTTTCTCACAGTAACTGATTGAGTGATGTTGCTTCAGAGATAGTGAAGACAAAGCAGTAACTTCAGTACAAAATGTCAACATGTCTGCAGTTTATGCCATTATGGAGACGCAGGATGACTTCAAACATTTAGAGCCATCCCGTATTTGACTGGTCACAACTTGTGATGACAAATCAACAACAAAAACGATTTAGCTTATTATGAGTTATCAATAATTTGTATGTATTGATAAACATGCATTATTAACTCTGGCTTAGCACTTATGTCTTGGTATTTTCAATATATTATGTGTTGTGAGTTTATTTTGCAAGCTTTAAGTCATATTTTCACAGCATGCAATATTGTTGGTTTATTTTGAACTCAGCACCCCCTGAAAATAAAGAAACTATCATAACTATTATAGACCTAGCCCACTACTGGAGTTTTAATAGTTATTTTAAGTTACTAATAAGCACGATGGACAAGGATCATATTGCTTTAGCAAGGTTGGACCATTGGTAAGAAGTGATTATTATTATTATTTAATTTTAGCTAGTGTTTTTCATAAAAGTTGAGCTAGGCTATGTTTATTAGATTGTGGCTAGAAAAGACAAAGTTATTTAGCCTACCAGCCCATATTAGACTATATTTCTTTACCTGTGAATAAAAAGGTGATTTGTATAGGTCCAACTGAAACAGCAAAATCCTGATCCATATTGTCTACATTTCCATAGATGGATGTGTTCTTTTTTTTTTCTTTTTTTTTTTTTTTTTTAGTTCAGGTAAAAAACAAGGGTAATTCAAATTCTAAGTATGATTTTCAGTTAAATTCAAGTTAAAGACTAGTTTTCAGTGTCCTAACTTGATAATACAATGATTTTAGGTATGAATTCAGTAAAATGGTCTTCAAATGACTGGGAAATGCACAGTTTTGAGTGGACTGCTTCACTCCACAGCTGCTTGTTAACATGGATGTGTATCTCACTGATATTAGCAGATGTTGGCAGGTATGATGTGAGATTGTGTTTCAAATTCAGTATATAGTTGTTAATGGTTTTAATTGGACAAAACAGGTTTTTTTTTCTATGGCAATGTAGGTAAATAGTGAGATATAAGAAACTACACAAATAAAATTTTGCCTTGGACTAGGCCTGGGGTCTGCAACCTTTACAATCAAAAGAGCGATTTCTGCCCCTTGGTTCACTGGAGCAGTGACATGTGTTACAACCTAACTTTGATTATCAACTAGTGGCTCGTGGGCCACTCTGAGTTTGTTGAAGGGGGCTTTTCCGGCCAGTGGGGGATGACACATAAAATTAAAAATATACAGTGTATTGTAAAATTTGTTATTCATTTTACACTTTAGGACAAAAGAAAATATGATATTCATGTAAACAAACAAAAAAAGTTTATGGCAAATTTAATAAGAACTAAAACACTGAACTGTGACAAACTGCCTTTTTTCTAATACTTATCTAATAAACTCTAGATTTTTTCTCAGCAACTTGTCTTACAGATTAAGTAAAGAAACTGATGGGTTTTAGAGCAAGATTATCCTGTAAGGCTGGTAGTTGGATTATTGAGCTAATGTTTCACTCCTTTAATTCTAATGTCAATCACATATTTGTAAACAAATCAATAGGAAAACTGCTAAAGCTAGCCTGTTGTGTTCAGTCTGATGTTAGCTTTGGTCAAAGCTTCAAAGAGCCACAGATTGCAGACCCCTGGACTAGGCCTTCCCTACTGGGGACTAAGCACTCCCAGTGGTCAGATTCTAGAATTGCCCCTGATTAGTAAAACACAGGTTGTCTTTGTTCATTTGAGTTCAATCAGGCAAAGGGAAAAGTGAATGTCTTAGGTTTATGCTGTTAAATGCGTAACCATTTTGTCAGCTGTGCATCACATGGGACACCTAAAACACTTAGGTAAACACAAAAACATCATGCATATGCAAAACAAATATTTTCTATTCAAGTTTTACTAATTAAACAGTTTAGAGGACTTTTTGCATTGATACAGTTCTTATTTAGGTCATAAAACTATTAGCTGGTACAATCACAGTCAATTTACTAACAGTACATCATTGTTTATGACCCATTAAATTGTCTCAGTGTCTGTTTCATTCATACAAACTCAAACTGTGTGGGAGGCTAAGCTAAGAGCAGGAGGACATTCCATTAGAGGGAACGTTGATGAGTTCTGCTGCTGTAGTTCCTCAGTTTCTGCATCCAAAGAACTGTTGCTGTCTGCAGCTATTGCATGGTTGTGCACTCAACTGTAAGTAACGAAATGTGATTACCGTAGCTTAGCATTAGCTTAGCAGGTGCACTCGCCTGTAAAGAGGCCTGGATAGCGTTAGCTTAGCTCGACCGTAGCCTGAGCACCGGTGTGTAACTAATGCACTAGGACCAGCGCTGAGAAGAAGCCTCTGTTCATCTTCATGGGAAGCCAGCTCTGACCCACTAAAGCTGTGCTCCCAATGGAACACCCATGTGTTTCTAATGACCTGTGCATAAAAGAAGATCTGGTTTGATTAATTCCTCCCCTTGTGTTCCTAGCAAATTAACCCTGATTAACTCGGCACTAGCCGGACCCTGTGGCTGCTATGCTGATTGTTGCTCTAATTGGACACGCATTACTACGGGCAACGGAAGCACATTTTATCCTTCGCCATTGCATCAGTGTTTCGTCCTCGTGTTAATGTCATGGTGATACATGGTGACATCAGCTGGAGTTTGTCAGAAAACCACGGATTTTAAATTTCACAGAGAAGTGAGAAGTCCGAAAGGAGTGTTTTGAATGAAATGATATCACTCGTTTATTGATCTGCAGCACAGATAAATGCTTAATCCTTGTGAAACCTGAATAAGGTCTCAGTTTCATCTAAAGTTTGCCCACTAGTTTGGATTTAATTAAATTTTTATCCAGCAATAACCCATTTTGCCAAATGTTTTCTAATTAATGTGTGTGTTCTGCACAGAGATGATAGCTCTGTTTTTATTAGGCTCAGCAGTCCAATGTCATTACCAATGTGAGCAGCTGATAACTTCTTCTAAATGTGTTGTTTTGATGGTAATGTGTTTTAAGTTATGGTTCTGGCCAGCTGCCCACCCGCTCTCTGGGATCACTGTGATGGTCATGTTAAGTCTGCTGTTGGCCTCATTTCTCTGCTTGCCTGAAAGGTCTGGTTCTGTTCTCAATTAGTGAATCGTCTATTCTATAAGAAAAAAGGATTTCGTTTTGTAACTCAGCAGACTTGCTAATTACTTGTTACGGACTGAATAACCCAATATGAAAACACACACCATATTCCTGTTCAGTATCATTGAAACTTTCAGCAGAAGTCTACGTCAACTCCAGAAAGCTACAAAAACATTAGATTCAGGAACACATAGGATTACAGGATGTAAGATGTCATGGAGGATGTTCATGATGTACATTTAATCTGAAAGGTTGACAATTATCATAATTTTCCACTGCATGTCAATCTGTCTGAACGAATCATCTTGAATGTCAATCAATTTAAAGATGAAACCACTGCTTTGTTGGAATGCTCTAATTTCTTTAAAGGAAAAAAAAGCTTATCTTGTGTACTTAATCTAGTGTCCCAGTTTCTGTCTTCTTTGTTATTTTGACATTTTTCAAATTCTGACAAAGTGATGGGTTGATTTTTGGCAGCTCAAACTAACACCTCAGGCTACAGCAAGAGTTTATGAGTACATCTATGTTAATGACATATCAAAATACAAAGACATAATATTATTAGCTTGACTAAAAATACTCAAAAACCTTTTTTCCTATGCTGTTCACATTTTTCTCTCAGTTATTAATTATTTGAACAGATGAAAAGTTTGACAGGAACAGGATGAAGATAAAGTGAATTGTGCAAACACAGCAGAAAAAGTACTTTTTAAAAACTATCTGGAGAAGCGTGGACAGAACTGTCTTTTCCTCCGTGATCTACACCTGCCTTCTCTTTTGTTCCTTTTTTATTCCTCTGCTAAAGACAACTTGACTGTCTGAGAATCATATCCCAAATCCTGACACATTGTCTACATAAATCCTTCTCCCTGAGGGTTTGTGCCAGCATCTGTTCTTACAAACTTGACTTCTCTTGAGTGTCCCTCTTGGTTCAGACACCATCTGGCAGCAACAGCATGTCCCCGTGGTCTCCTCCAGCCATTAGCTTAGCTTTAGTCTTGCTGCTTGTCTTTTCTAGTGCAGCAATTCGTCCATCAGCAGTTTGTATAAAAACTTTTGCTACAGATGTGATAAGAAAGGACTGAACCCACGTATCTTGTTTGTAGCAGTCAGAAAGCCTGTTGCTGTTCAGATGCATGAGCCTTGTTGCCTGTTTTATGTACATGAAATATATGAACATAGTTGGTCACACATCTTCCGACGCTAACTCGAAAGTTGTGTTGCAATGGGGAGCTGACTGTGTAATCCCTGCCATCTGTTGAGTAGATCAGATCATAATGACGTTTATGTAGGCCACCCTCCGTTCCAAAGGCGCCTCCACACACACACACACACACACACACATGCAGACGTACCAAGAAAAAGACTGATACTGTTTAATTCCACCTAAATCTCTCTCCGTGGACCTCTGGCTTCTCACTTAAGACTTAAACCATCTTTAAGGAAAAGTCGGAGGCTCTGAGGCAATATAAAGCTGCAAATGCTGCAAATTGCCCTCCAAAATAAAACATCTGTTTCATTATTGCTCTCCTCCTAAAGGCGAAAGGTGGGTGATAATGAAACATTTTTACAGATACTGACCTAAAATTCAGTGAGACTCCCTAACGTGTATGATGAGTACTAAAAGATTGTGAAAGATCTTTATTTCAAAATTTGCCAATAACTGTTAGAAGTAAACTCTGTTTTTCTATTTTCAAAATATTTTATAAATCACTGAACGAATTTTAATAACATTTTCTGAAAGTAATACATCTGTGACTAATTAATTTATGAAGTCATTCTCCACATTACCATCACAGCTAATCAAACTTAGCCAACACAAAAATAGCTACAACTCAGTCCATTTTACAAATATTGAGCTGCAATTTAGTGTGGAGTATAGCTGAGAGTTATTTCCAAAACAGCTGTCATTTCTTTACAAAAATTTTTTATTGGTTTAAAACTTTTTTACATTAAACATTTCTTTAATGAATGCTAGGCTTTTCGTATTTTTGCTGTGAAATTACAGCTTTTTTATTTCCTTTTAAACATCTACAAACATTTGATATTTGTTTTTTTTTATCTTCAGCCTGCTGTCCTTTGGCCCAAATGCCAGCTCTTAATCCTACCAAAGCAGCGCAATCAAAAAATCTCTGATGATCACAGCAAACTGTTAGGACATCTAAAGGGAATAAAGGAAGAAAAAAATGAGAAAAGCAGAAGAAGAACCAAGAGGATTAATTCGGAGAAGAGATGGAGAGAAGGAAGAAAATGTGGGAGAGGGAATCATGAAGAAGAAGAAAAGCAGGAGGGCTGAGGAAAGATATTTAAGAGAAGAGGGGAAGTGTGGAGGTTGAACCCCCTTCTCTCCACCCACATCCCCCTCCGTAAAGTCAGCCAATGTGACAGGATGACTTATGTAACACCCCAGAGATGGAAGGAGGAGATGGGGGAACAGGGAGGAGGAGGAGGAAAGAGGGAGCAAGGAGAGCAGCTGCAAAGGAGGAGGAAGAAGTTATTTAGCAGCAAAGAATTAGCTGGGTTATAGAGATAAAGAGGCAAAGTGAAAGACAGATAGAACCTTACAGAGTAAAACAGGAGATGTATGAAGGAACTGGACAGATAAAGAAAATGGGGGGAGATTAAAAAAAAAGCAATTGAAAGATCGAGCGAGGCTGTTAGCATGGCTCTGCTGGCTTTACACTTTCATTTGTTTTGTTGGGGGGGGGGGGGATTAGTAAAAGGATTAGGAGAGAGATTCCCCCGCTCCTCATTCTTTATTTCCCCCTCAGCCTTTCTGTCTTCCTCTGTTGCGTACACACACTCATGCATCACACACCCTTACAGTGTAACGGCATGCATGTGAAGACCGTAAAACCTCAACGTTTGTTTGTGATTTTCTTCTTTGCAATCAGAAAAGTGAGACAGAAAATGTCAAAAACACAAGTAAAATTTAAAGACCTTGCATTCCTTGAATGAATTCATGTGGCCCACTTGTTTTCATGGCAAAATTTTAGCCTAAGATCATATTAGGATAAAAAATAATAATTTAAAGAGTGTATTTCTTTGAAAATATTTTGCATGTTTTTCAATCTCATTCCCCACAAATGGACATGGAGGGATTTTTTTTTTTTTTTTTGCATTATCTCGCAATACTTTGGCTTGATTTGTGTATTTTTTTATTGTATATAGTTATTTTTAATGAAATGAATATTTTTTGAATTGAATTGAAATTGAATTGAAAATACTTTTTGCATTTCCTCGCAAAAGTCGTTTATTGCTGTTGTACCTGCTAGTTTAAGAACAAATTCACATGCTCACCAGTAGGAGCAATATGTAAGGTGAAAGGTAAGGTAAATTTTATTTAAATAGCACTTTTCAGCAGCAAAGTGATACAAAATATTTTATATGATTTAAAAAATATGCAGACAAGTAAAATAAAAAATAAATAAAAAGGACAGACAGTACATCATAACACAAATAGGCAGTATAAATCTAAATAGGTGAAAAGGCAGTATACTCTAAAACATCATAACATGATAGGTGATAAGTAATTTACAGATATTTTAACTATGTAGTCACGCAATATCACCATCAATTTCCCCAACTTGTGGGGACACATCCTGTTTTAGTAACCAAATATTTCAAAATAAAAGTCTCATTCAATGAAAATATTAGAGATAATGCAAAAATTGCATTGGAAACATAAAAAATATTTAAAAAGAAATCCCCCATACCTCTTTTACAGGCTCCGTAACATGTTAAGCTCAAAGTATGTGTCAAGCATGACCCTCATCTACTACCACATCAAAATTAGACAAACACGCACGGACACGCATGCACCTAAAATCATGGCTCCACCTTTGCCTTTAGCAGCAGGTGATCAAAATGTTTTATCACAGCAACGTCCCAAAACATAAATGACATCTTTAATTTTCTACTTATTCATTTTCTGAAAATGCGTACGAGCATTTACTCTATATTTTAGAAACTTTGCAATGAATTTTTTTGTTTGATTGTTTGTTCAGTAACTGACTGAAGCCATATAATTCGGTTTAAACGTCATTTAGAACCACCAGAAAATGTCCCATGTAAATGACTTCAAACAAAAAAGGGGGAGCATTCACACTTTCCTGTTCACATAAATGTGAAGTTTATTGTACTCAAATAATGCTAAATGTTTTGACGTTCAGCCACGCATCTGGTTCACACTCAGTCTCACCCTCTGCTCCTCTGTCCATCTCCATCTCTGCTCTGTTCCTTTCCGCCCCCCTCTTTCAATACTTTCTCTGTTTTGCTGCTGCTCTGAACGGCTTTGCTTTTCTCCTTTTCCTCCCTCTCTCCTTTTAAAACAGCAAAAAGCAATTTCTCTCCCTTTGTCAGGGCGGCTGGCAGTAAGCCCCTAAGTAGGGATTTTCTGGTTTGGCTGGAATGCCATTAGGCGAGCTGGTGGTGACGTGCCGTGACTGACGTGTCGAATCTTTTTGATGTTGTGATGACACAATCCAGCAGAGGCTGAGGTTATGATATTGTTGGCGTCCCCAAAACGAGGGGCTTTAGTGGTCATGTCAGAAGTAAGTCTTTATAAACCCTTTATGGCACAGAAATATTAAGCCTCTTTGGTGATACAGGACAGAGAGAAAACACGATGGAGTGAGCACACACATACGGGAAAGAAGCGACACACTAATACAATGCCACCCACCTGCATGGCTAAACTCAGAGATATGCTGGAGGTGTACAAATACTCTGGGATGTGTAACACCAGCTCAAAAAATATTATTGTCAAAAAAACTATTACTCATTTTATTGTTTAAAATGTAGACATGCACAAGAAGTATGATGTTTTTTCTATACCTTTACCTCTGAATTCTTATTTCCACACAGCACCACCCAGATTCACCCGGACCCCAGAGGACCAGACAGGAGTGCAGGGGGGAGTGGCCTCCTTTGTGTGCCAGGCCACGGGGGATCCACAACCCAAGATTGTTTGGAATAAAAAAGGCAAAAAAGTCAGCAACCAGAGATTTGAGGTACAGTATGACACCCTGATACTAGTGTGCAGAACACAGCTTACCTGCCAAAAGAAAAAATAAAAAGTGACGATGTGTCTGACATCAGAGCTGAAAACTGAAACATATTTGAGGGTTACAATTTTTTCAGTAGACCTTATTCCAAACATAGCTGACCACATTCAGGTTGTTGCTTTTAACATCAGTCATTTTCACTGTCATGATCACTCAGCTGTCAGGGTTACCCATGATCAAAGTTTTATCTGTAAATATTCAAATTCAATTCAATTCAATTCAAAAATACTTTATTGATCCCAGTGGGAAATTAGGTAATTCTAGGCCACGCACAATATTTTGTTGCCCGCATATTCTCATTTCATGCCCACCTTTGCTTTGCTTTGAGCACACCTTGGCAGCTGACCCCACGTCTATGATTTACCTTATCTTCATAAATTTTCTGAACATGTTCAAAATTCGAATGACAAAACTGTAAGGTTCTGCTATAAAACTAAAAATGTCATGCGACTTTTTGGAAACTCCCTCACCAATGCCGTTCACTGACTATTTGCCAGCCGTGAGCTACAACCTGAAACATACGCAGGTGTAGCAATAAAGTCGAGACCAGGTGGGGCTGAATATACACAAAACAGAACATAACTGCTTCACATTTAATAGGAGCTGAACTAAAATGCAGATTGACCCAACAATGTTAATTCAAAAAACAGACGCCAAATTCAAGCTAAATCTACAAACCGTGACCCTGGTAAATCCCTACTTACTGAGTCTGTCAACACATAAAATAACCATCAATAGTGGTTAATATTTGCATCAACTGTTTGTAAATATTTTTCCCCCTGGTTTTACTATTTTTTACAGCAGGTAAAATGTAAATGAGGATTGAAGAGCCGTGTTCAGTTTTAGTTCAGTTATTTCTGTAGCAATTTCAAGCTAAAAGTGTGCCTTCTTCAGTGTGTGAGATGCAATCAGCTGGAACGTTTTTTTATGTCCGATGATGCTCTGGGCTACAGTTTGTAAGATTCTTATATGATCAGCTTTATTAGTTTCCTGTAGGCTCTAACCTTTGATTTATTTCCCCCCACACCACGAGCCCCTCCCTCATGGAGGTGGTGAATCAGCTTCGGTCCTGCTCAGTGGCTTTCACCCTGAGCCCAGGATGCTTTCCCACTTTAATAAGTGGCGTTTCCTTGCAGGTTTAGGTTCATCTTTTTGTCTTCCTGCTCTGTGATTTGACCACTCAAGGAGGTGTTTTATTTTTAATCCAAAAATATATGAGCTCAGGCTACTGTGCGTTCTTCATCTCCGGCTCTGCTGGGCAAGTCTAGTTGTGGGATTCACGGTTATTGGATTTCAGTCACTGGGAAACCTTTCCAGATATTGGAGTCAGGATCAGTTACTTGTGCCTAATAAACCTATGCAATGCACCGTGCAGTATTTTTAGAAACTCCAATGTCATTACATATAAAAGAATAATTGCTTTACATATTTATCACAAAAAGGTTCTTTCAGAGGAGCGCAGGACTCGTGCTACTCAGAAACTGTTTTAATGCGTTCTAAGAACTGCTAAAAGAACCTTAAAAGCTTTTTACTCAGAAAATGGTTTGTCATGTAACTGCAAGCTATTTAGCTAAAGTGAAACATTTATCTGAGTCTGACGTTTTAGCTGTATATTTCAAATGTAGCAGGAAATTTTGAAGCCCAATAAAACAAATTACTAATCTTTTTTTTTAAGATGAGCACAATTTCTACAGTATGATCTGCTTTAACAAACCCTCTCATTGCCAGGTAATCGAGTTTGATGACGGGTCCGGTTCGGTCCTGAGGATCCAGCCTCTCAGGACTCCCAGAGACGAAGCCGTTTATGAATGTCATGCCTCCAACTCGGCAGGAGAGATCACTGCCTCCACCCGCCTCGGTGTCTTACGAGGTCAGCGTGAACACAGCCACACTTCTATAACACCCACATGATCTCCACTGTTTATTCTTGAACTTATCAGATACAAGTCCTGTCTTCATATCTGATACTGTCCTCTTTCTCACCTGTCCAGATCCTATTGTGTCCCATCTGTTTCTTAGTCTTTTCATCAGATTTGCCTTTCCTCTTCTGTTCTCTTCTTTTTCCAGTTCAGCTCATGAAAAACAAGAAGCAACAAAAAAGTTTATTAGATTTCTCATTTTTTGTTGTGCATTTTTTTTATTAAACCTAAAATCCAAGTATTTCCTAATCATTTTGTTTCATTGTGTTTTATGTACCACATCCCTTCCATTGAAGATAAATTCTGTTTATCATGTACATCTCTAAAGGTGTGCCTTGGAAATACAAAAACAGTTTTCATATATAGTCTGCCTTGTTATTACACAGTACTTTCTGAACCACTGAGCCAGACTATCAGGGGCTATTAGCTCCTCTTTTCATGAATCTCAGTGTTTGCTTCAGCAGGAGGAGACATATTTATTTCCATTACCTTCAATCTCACTTGCATTTTTTTATTATTTATTTTTGTTCTTTGTATTTTGTCAGGTAAACACTTTCATGGTCAAACTTCACTGATAAATAATTTTATAAATAAAATGATTTGCAGTAATTGTCTTCACACACGCACAGAAGGATTAAAATAGTGTTGTTTTTCCTGATAATCTCAACAACCCAAAGACATAAACGTGCATAAATGCATATGTAACTGTGAACCTGGATTCATTGCAGGAGATGATTTATTGTTAGCTTGAGTCCATTATTACAGAAAGTGATGTTTGTGTTAGTGGCGTCCATTAGGAGAACGTTAAGTACCGGTAGTTCGAAACTCAAGAGCGTCTTGGAGAGTGAAGTTGCTCAGCTGTGGATAATCACATCACCTGTCTTTGCAGGAAACACTCACAAAGAAAAGGGCATGGAGCCTGTTGTTTTATCACTTTTTTAATTTCATTTGTGTTTCTCTGAGGGCTTCACTTTTTTGTCGTGTTTTTTTTAAGTTTCTCAATCTTAATTTTGTTCTGTCTTTCTCTTTTTTTATGCATATTCCCTTATTTCTCCATCTCTTCACGTGCTCTCGGATCCTCTGCACAGCAGCCCCTAAATTATTCACATCAGACCACTCTTTGCATCTTCTGTTCTATTCCGCTCTGTCCATCTAGAGGTTTTTTCCTGTCTCATGTGGTCGTCTTTATCCGTGTACGGGTGTGCATGTATTTGCCTGTCTCTCTGTAATACACGGGTGCATGGAGGCATAATTAACTTGTGTGTTTTCGCCTGTGTGTGCTCCTCTTCATGTGTCTTTGCATCTATTTTTGATTTTCCTGCCTCTCTTGCCGCACGTTTTAACTCGCCCATGGTTTGCCTCTTTCGTTATCAGGAGCGTAACCACTCGAGCACTAACACAAACACACACGCACAGGCGTGTTCTCGGTCTAAGACAGTCGGTCTTTATGTAGTGATTAGCCACTTTCTGTTCCTCTGAGGAGTCATTGTGTTGTGGATGAATAAGAGGCCACCTGGGAGCAGCTAATAGTCCCTGATAGACTGTCAGTCTAAATGTCAGTTACAAAGTACACACAGTCAGGCACACACGTGTGCACTCGCACAGACTCACACAGGCTCTCAAACACACATGCAGTTGTTTCAGTCATGTGCCCTAAAGTCCCCTGTGGCTCAGTAAAGACACAGCTTCAGTGACTGACTGCCTGACAGGAGGGATCTGGTGTAAAGGTCAGCTGGCTTAATTACTCATGATTAGAACCAGACTAATTGAAATCTTGGCTCTCAGTAAATGGCTGTGATTGGCAATGGCTGAAATAATAATGAAGCTTGGAGCAATTATATGCTTAAATATCTAATGCACCCTTAGGTACTCTATAATTTATAGTTATGTGAAAGCTCACATATACCTAAGTGGATGTTTGTTAGCACTTCAGTCTGAAAAGTGCACTTTTTATAGAGTTTTAACTAAAATATTTTTTTTAAACTTGTCTCAATAAACGGTCCATTTTGACTGCAAAGCTTTTGGTGACCTTGTTACGTACGTACTAATGGACATCTTTGTACATCTTTTATCAATTCAAACACTAGGTGATAATGTTCCGTAGCTTTAATATTCAAGCCAGAATGCTAGTCATGTGTTATTACTCTTTGGACCAATAGATGAATGACACACGTCTTTACATCCATGCCCCAACAGACCAAGGACTAAAACAATTAGATTCCCATCAAAGATATGTTCAACTCAGCTGCCATTTAAAATGATAGAATATGAGTTTACTTCATGGTTATTTTTTCACACCGATTTTCATCCGCAAGTAGTATTGAAGATATACAAAAGTCATCGGATTACAGCTATAATAGTACAATAATATATTAATATGAAATGATCCTTGCCTGGGCAATCCTTGCAGGGTTGAAACATTTTTTTCATGTTCATTTGTAGTTTTTTGATATCTCTGAATCAATATTTGAATGTTGTGGCGGTTCAGCTGCTGCAAAATTATGGTGATCAAACTGCAAAAGCCTTTTTCTAACAAATGTGGCACCATTTAGGGGAAATAAACAAGCTTTCCAACAATATAAGATTTATTGCCTAGAAAGAAACAATCAACAAACACAAATTTCCTAACTTTTTTGTGCTATGTTTGTGCTAAGTGTTTAAAAATGTTTAGAGAAAGCCCAGGAAGCCCCAAAAAGGAGATGTGGGTGTACCACGCTGTTACAATTCAGTAACATTTAGTTAAAAGTGTTTCTTCATAGTGTAACTGAAATCTAAAACTTTTATAATCTGCCATTTTCAAAACTGTAGTCAGTCTGAGCTCTGCAAAATCAGAATAATAGTCTTTATTATTTTTAACATTAAAAAAACTGATGCCTGTTCTGCCTTATACTGGACTGTAAACATCTCAGCTGTCTGGGTGAAATCTGTCCATAATCAAATACTTTTGCACTCGTTTAATCAAAACATTGTGTTTGTGTTTGAAAGTTTTCAGTTCTCAGCATGGTGCATTTCCAATGATTGTTTTTTTTTTTTGTCTTTTGTTTTTGTTTTAGTTATGTTCACACATGTGCATGGTTTCTATCCTGGATGTGCAAATAGCGTTTTTGTGAGCACATCTGTGCATGCATGATGCTACGCTCTCCTACTTCAGGTGGAGAGAGAGAGAGAGAGAGAGAGAGAGAGAGAGAGAGAGAGAGAGAGAGAGAGAGAGAGAGAGAGAGAGAG
>NW_013953189.1:36301-42731 GCF_001266775.1 Austrofundulus limnaeus
GAGAGAGAGAGAGAGAGAGAGAGAGAGAGAGAGAGAGAGAGAGAGAGAGATTCTAACTGTGCACTTTTTAGTGCAGTGTCCCACCCTAGGTAGATGAAATAGAATGCATTATTGCTGCCTACAAGGGGCTGGCTTTGAAGTAAGTGTTTGCATAATGAAAGCTAAGAGAATCACGATTGTTATGCTGTGTAAAGTTCCTTGTGCTCCTTCTTCCTGCCTTTCTATTTCATTCTTGTTCTCTCCGTTTTACCTTACTGTCACTCTTTCTTTGTCCCAGTCTCTTTCATTTCTTTTCTTGCACTTCTGCCCACTTTCTTCGCGTCTTCTCTCTCTGAGACACATTTGTACACAAACACCTCCTCATCTTGTTCTTCTTAGTTTATTATATCCATGTTTCCATTTGTCAGCCGTTCGTGATTGATTGAAATCGGAGCTGTTAAAAGGCCACACACGCGCCCGTTGATCCAGTGTCTCACGACCCGTCGGCTACGGTTCGATGCACTACTACCAGAATTAGCATCTCCTTGGTGAGGTTCAGCGCTAGGATTTCCCGTTAATGAGGTTGTGTGTGGTGGAGAGGGATAAAGTCACAGGGGATCCTGGGTATATAAAAAAAAAGAACTGGTTGGGATTAAAAATAAACTGCCTTCTAGATCAAATACAGCTCAAACATGTGCAGGAACACTCACTGTGCTCATCTCACTTTTCCTTACTGTGTCAGTCTTTATACTACTTTGGTATCGATGTCTCAGGGGTCTGATATTTTACTTTGCTGTTTCAAACTGCAACAAAGTTGAGAAGAAAGTTAAGAAGTTTTTGAAAAACTACATTTTCTCTGGACCTTTTTTATTTTAGTTATGGATAAGGTATTGTTTCTGTATGTCTGACTTCCACCATCTTTTTAAAGCAATCCTTATTAAATCTCTCCTTTTAGGTAAATGAAGTTGAACTTAGATTTTCTGCATCATTGTGGAATGAGTCTCCATGTTTGATTTCATTGCCACTGATGTCTGTGAATTCACTTGTGATTTACCATCCCCAAAAGGTGCAAGTCTCAGCGAACGTGTCTTTAACGGTCTTTTTTATGGGAGAGTTGGACTTCCCATGCGCTCTGTGTGAAAAAGACAGAGCTCCGTAAAGTGCAGCTCATTTGCTCGTCATTCCCGGCAGAAAAGTGAATTGATTTTCACTTGAATTTTATTCGAACAGCAATAGCCTGAAGCTTTGGTACGATTGTCAGGTAGAGTGGAATGTTACTCGTTCTGTTGGACCTCAGTACTGGACTTGTCAATAGTCTTTCTCAAGCCTTTCAAAACATATATCCTTCCTGTATTTTCTTTAAAACCTTGCAGGTTTTGGCCTGTTTTTAAAAGTTACAGTAAATATTTTCCCAAGCATGTTTCCTTCGGTATAAGGAAGGTAAATACATTAATAGTTTAGTTAAAAATATATACTTTCAAAATTTAAGGTATGTAATGAAGATATAAATTGCACAGCAAAACAGAGGATTGCTGTGGTGCCACTTTTTGCTCTTCAGGAAGAGTTGTATTTTCTGATGGGTTTTCTTCTGGAGGGGGTTTCTTTGTGCCGTGGCAAAACACTTACTGATAGCTTCACACAGTACAGTGAACACTTAAGAAGCAGGAATGCTGGGATGCATCTACTGGAGTTGTTTCGCTTAGTAATTATTATTACTCTTCCCATCAATATGCTTTTTGGCACTTCTCTCCTAATTAAACTTAGCACAAATGTAAGGAAATTTGTATTTGGTAGATCATTTTTTGTTGCTTCTTGGTAATAAATCTTATACCATTTAAAAGCCTGTTTTCTCTTTTAAATGGTGCCACATTTGTAAGGAACATGCATTTGTGAGATGAGCAGTAGAGCTGAGTATGTGGGTTGCACTCGTGAAACATTTGCCAAATCTTCTCTGCCTTGTCAAACAGCTTGTTTTGCTGTTGCTGTCAACTTTTGTTTTGAGTTGGTTCCCCCAAGTGCTGCCAGTCAGATGCCAGTCATAGGATTTATTGCCATGAAGCACTAATAGAACAAAGAAATACCAAACACAAACTTCCTTATGTTTTGTGCAAAGTTTATTTTTGTAAATGACAAATCCTTTGGATTAAAAGGTTAAAAAACACTGAAAACAAGAATCCATTCTACATTAAGTCACCAAAATCATAAGCTCTGCTCATTGTGATTCTTGGTTTCAGCATCAGTAGTTTGGCACTGATCTCCTAAAGAAGTAATAAATAAAACTAAAGCAGATGTTTAGAATATTTATCACCAAAATATCCAGCTGATTTTATTGACAACTTTAACGAGTCCCACATGGGTTGTACATTAAATCAAAAGTTTATCATCATTATAATATCAATGTATGCAATTGCATTATAGCAAAGGATTGCTTGGACTGCAATAAATCACATGCTGAATCGATCCAAATGCTGTGCATTTAAATTCTGCACATCAATAATATATTTAGCCAGTCCAATGGTTTCCCACGGTCCTTGATACCTACGCCCACTTTAGATTGTGGTAACAGTGATTCTGAAGCACATGGACAGTGTTGTAAACAAAGAGATGATAAAGCAGGAAGAGAGAAGCAGGGAAAAATGTAGGCTTGTCACAAGCAAAATCCTCATTACCTTTAACAATTTCACAATTTCTACTGATCTGAAACAGCTCTAAGACCAAATGACTGTGATTCGCTGTTTAAAACGGAGTGGAATGATTGATGAAAAAGCTGAGACATGAAGCTGTTTCCTACCAGGTTGAAAATCTAGTTTGTGTGTTTTAATGTTTTCCAGAGGACCAACTGCCCCCAGGGTTTCCCACCATTGATATGGGCCCCCAGCTGAAAGTGGTGGAGCGTTCACGGACCGCTACCATGCTCTGTGCTGCCAGTGGCAACCCTGACCCAGAAATAACCTGGTTCAAGGATTTCCTGCCAGTCAACACGTCCAATAATAACAGACGAATCAAGCAGCTCCGCTCAGGTGAACACTGGTTTTAGCCCTTTTTGTTGCTCATTCTGAATCCCTACTTTTATTTCTTCCCCCAGGGTCCTGCCTCCCAGACTATGTTTTTTAATCCCCATCTTGTCCCCCCGTCATCTTGTCCTCAGACTTTTATTTCACTTTTACGTCCCACAAATTTTCCTTTTAGTCTTACCCACTTTCACCCCTTGCCTTATTTCTGTTTCACCCTCCTCCTGTCATGGTCACTGGCTGTGTTTTTCAGCTGTCCTACTCTGCTGCTGCTGTCTTATGAGTTGGCTGTGTATGATTGCCAACCCCTCAAAACTCTTCAAGACCTTTTAAAGCAAACTCCAAATGTTTCTCCAGACTCTCTGAGGTCTTCCTGTGCATATCACCGTCACAAAAAGTTAGATCTTTAACTAATGGACTCATTAAATTGTGTCTGAGAAGCATCAATTTTCTATATATCTCTTGTTAAAATCCAATATTTTACTCTTTGGTCTCCACACTAAAGTTAACTGATGTTGATATGTATGCAAGGAATGACCTCTTTGGTGTAGCTCACTGCTGTGACTAAACATTCAAATAACCTTTCATTTTTTTCTTATTCATTGCCAAGTGTGTCTGTCTGAATGTAAAACTCACTTCCTGAAACTGGTTTCATGGGTTTAAAGGAAACATATTAACAGAATGTGTTAAACCAACTAATTTTCCTGAAAGTGACTCTCAGTCTATTTCAGCCCATTGTTTTTGATAGCCACAGTAGTGTGTACAGTCCCAACTTGTCTTAAAGTCCCCTTTTCTGCTTCTTCCTCCCCTTTCCTCCAGGGATCAGCTCTATTCCCCAAACCCCATTTTTCTTGTAATCACAGACCCAACTTTCTAACTTCATTATGGATGACAAACCTCTTTGTTTTGGTCCTTGTTCGGCTTTAATTATTTATCATTTAGCTTAATCCTCAGTACTTCGCTCTGGGTCTTTTTTTATTGCAAAAAAAATATGTTCCTTTAATAAATGTTACATATTTGACATGTTAGCTAATTTTAATACAGTATATGCTGATTGCAGATTACACACTTAAAAAAGAAGTTAAGCACCCAGAAGGAATGGTAAAATTTGGACTTAGTGTGGCACACATGCAGAATGGCAATGAGTTTGTAAATGATTTGAATAAGGAAGAGATCATATGTCTAGAACATGCCCCAGAGAGGGAAATAGGGTTAAGTGGAGCAATAGTGTTATCAGGCAATTGCTAGAGCATCTTACAGTCAGTCAAAATAGTGAGTCATTATCACTTGTTATCAGCAACTTGCTTGAACTTGATACAGGTCATTTGTGGGTTTGTTTGATCACACCGTAAGAGGATTGTCATGTTATGTGCCAAGAATTACTGACCCAATGATCTGCCCCTGCCAAGTACACACTTTGCAACATCTTATCGTCCCACACTATCAGGTGAACTAAGGGTTCACCGTCCCCCTGTGTGGGTTGCTATTACCACCAGAGCAGAGATGGCTGTATTTGGACTGGTCCTGTAACCAGTGGGGAAAGACTAGCAGCAACATATTATGTTCAGTGATGAATTAGATTTCTGAATGACCACAGATGAACACTGTGTGTGCATATGGTATTACCAAGAGGAGAGGACCAATCCCTTCAATGTTGTGGAAAAACACGCTGATGTTACTCCTGGCATCACGGTGTGGAGAGCCATTATTCAGGGGAACCTTGAAAGTATCACCAGTGACATCTTGTAACTACGTCTTCTCCCAGCTAAGACAGCATTTCAGTTCTCTTTTTTTTAAAAAATACCTGACTTTCAACTGGTTGTGTCATGTTGAGGTTGTCCCATGGACAGCCAGGTCCCCTAATTACCCCCAACGTAACCTGGCTATAATGAGCACAACTGTCAGTTCTGACCCAGTGCAGATCTCTCAAGGGCTGAATATAACAGATGTGGATTGACCTGCAGAGGTTGCACATTGTCAAAGTTTGTTTTGTACTGAATTACCTCTTGTAAGTAGACCTAAGGATTTGCCCTACATCCATATATACCTATATGGATCCATATATACCTAAATGGATATGGAACTAAGGCTACGTTTATACGGCAGGCAAATGCAACCCATAACAGATGTTTTCATGACATTCTGAATGTGACAAATCCACTTGTTTCAAATCTGACCCAGACTTTTTCAGTATGTGGTACTGAATCAGATACTTACCGAATGTTTTTTCCAAGCAACTGCAGTAGGACCGCTCATGATGCATTGCATCCACAAGTGTGGGTGAGCGGATCGATCCAATAAAAATAAAGATGAATCTTGTAACTCCACATGTCTTCAAATACAGAACAGAAGTCCAGTTACTTCAACCTTTTTTTGTTTTAATTTTCCATGTCCTGGATGACTGATAATGCACAGGAAAATCGTTCGAGTATCGCATCGATACTGAAGTAAATCCATTGATACTTTAATTTTATCATGTTGTTTTGTTCCAAAAATAAAATGCTGCACCGGAGCATGCGGTCAGAGGCAGGTTCAAATGTAAACAGTGAACTAAACAAGCATGTCAGATAATTATTTCATCGTCTCACAGCAAGCTAAATGTGACAACACCTTGGTCATGATTGTCTGCCCGTAGTTCTGTATAGAGTTCACTTATTACTCTGATGGAGGTCGCATTTAAAAATAATGGGAACGTTTGCACTAAAATATTGGATTTTTGCAAAAAAGATGGAATTGAGCTTTAGACCTGCAGTGTGAACGCATAGTCTAGTAGAGAGCATATATTGACCAGAGCATCTGACAGTCAATCAAAAGAGTAAGTAAGTGTCACCAGACACAGAGCTGCATTACCAGCACTTGATCATACTTGGTTCGATATGTAATCATTTGAATTTGAATATCATTTTCCATCATTCCAACTGGGTGCTCAACTTCTTCTGTCAATGAATGCAGTTAACGTTTAGATTGTTTTAAGTGTAAAGCTATGTGTATTCAAAGTTCTGTGGAATTCCACTACTTTTTTCAAAATGTTTCAACAAAGTCTACACATCTGTGTAACCAATGGTCCGATTATAATGCCATGTCTATGCTGTTCTTTTCTCTTTGTATCTTTTTAACCACAGAGTCCTTTGGTAAGTGCTTCTGTTCTGAGGCCCACACCCTCACTGTTCCACTTCTCTACTTATTGCTCACTAATGTTGCTACTGTTGCTGCTACTGCTCACCTTTTACACTTACTGCAGTGTTATTAAAATGCATGGCATGCATTTTACTAACAGTAAAAAAAAAAACACAATAACAACACAAAGCACAACACTGTACAAATGCACACTTGTCTTTTTTGTTGTGCTGGTTAAAGTTCAAATGGTCCCAAAAGGACACACACACACACACACACACACACACACACACACACACACACACACACACACACACACACAC
>NW_013953189.1:43731-130503 GCF_001266775.1 Austrofundulus limnaeus
TCCCGGTCTACCAAGGACCCGGCCCTCCGAGACCAGGGAGTCTGGGTCCTCCGGAGGACCCGGCCTGTCGTTTTGGACACAGCCTTTTCCATGTACTCAGTGTATACAGCTTTTAAACGGACATTTTGTGCTGCATCTGCACCCTTTATCCTCATGCAAATGGTGCTTTTGACAGAAAATAGCACATTTTAAAAAACAGTTTCCAAAGTGGAGATTATTTTTAAAAACTTAGTCTTTAGCATTTCAAAGTTGTTTTGACAATTGGAGCTGTTGAAAATCGATGATTAGTAGCCATTTCCATGCATAGTCGCTATAATTTTCTGCACTACAATACAAAACAACAATGGAGCCATTTTTGCAGTTTTTCTATATTTGTCTGACTTTATATTAAGATCTTGTAACCAATAAACTTCAGTCATGCTCCAGAAAAGTTACTACCTGAGAAGAAGCCATCTTAATGCTTTTACTTTGTATGTAATTTTTATTGCCCTCTATCATTGTGGCATGGGTATTTTGGCATTTCTAGATAATATTTACTTGATATATGTATAAAGACGTTTATCAAATTGAGAAAAATATTCAGAATAGTGTAGGCTATGGGTGAATATTCCCAGAATGGGAAGGGGATAAAACCATTAAAACCTTTGCATCCAGTTTGTTTCCAATTTGAAGCATATTGTGTTTAAAACTTGGTTTTATTTCTGTTGCTTTAAATTGAGGTAAAACATCTTTACATTTATTTCAATTTGTTCAATCGTTTTGTTTTGTGACCCAATTTTCCCTCCATTTTCTCTTGCTTTTTTAATTTTTTATTTTTTCTACGGGTCCTGACCTAACCCTGACCCGACCTCTTCGTCTGTCTTGTCTGTATTTGCCCAATCAAATGTCCCAGTTTTGTTTTCCCCTCCCAGCTGTTACTCACTCAACCTGAATAGTCCAGATGGCCAAGACACACAACATTAGTGTGCTCATACTCTCACAAAACAGCTCGCAAACACACATATTTCGTCATGGCTTTTTATCATCACTTTCTTTTTTTTTTCTTTTTTACTATTCTCCTTCATTATCAACAAAAAGCCCCAAGCAACCACTTTTTTGATAAAGTTTTTTCTGGGCGCTTTTTTTGCCTTACCACGCCATCTTTAAAGAACCTCTGGTTGACTTTTTTGACAGTTTTTCTATTTTCAGGGAGCGAGAAAGCATCAGTCCCTTCCCAAGGCTTTGCGTATGTCGTCCTTTTTTTTAAAAATCTGTTGGCCTTGACGGATCTCGATTAATGTCCTTACCTCACGAATGGGTGTGTTTTAAAACTGACCTCACACTCCTGATCCCTCTGGTGGATCCGCAAGAATTGTTGATATCTTCTTGCCATGGCAATATCTCTGAAAACGGACTTGCTCTTATATAACTACATCTCAATTTTCAGCAAAGACTTTTTTTTAAATGCTGTACTAGTGACTGGATTTTTTTATATATATATTTTGACTACTTTGTTGTCTGTGTTTCTGTCTTGCATGAAGACAAAATTTTCTGTTTTTGTGGACTTTATATTTTTTGTATTTTGTTATCTTTTTATTTCTAAATCATGAAGGTGGCCCTTGTTTGGGGCAGATTCTTGATGGCAGTGGTAGAAACCTGTTGAATTTGGCTCCCTTTGTAGCCATGTACAAATGTTACCCTTTTGCTTTTACTTGAGTCTCTATGAGTGTCATTTGATTTTTTTTTTAAATTTATGTCATTTATACGTTGATGTATTTGCATTTGTTCATTATTATACACATGTTATTTGCTGTTTTTCACTTCTGTGTATATGCTGCTTCTCCCCGCTCCATCTGTGACTCTTCCTTGCCCTTCTGTCCTCCATTTCTTCTCTCCATCGCTCCGACCATCCAGGTGCTCTCCAGATAGAGATGAGTGAGGAGTCGGACCAGGGGAAGTATGAGTGTGTTGCCACCAACAGTGATGGGACACGATATTCCACCCCAGCTAACCTGTATGTCAGAGGTAAGACAGAGACAACGAATATAGAAAGACAGGCAAACACAAAGACTTTTTTAAAAAGGAGGAATTATGCAAAATCAACTTTTATTGTGTTAAAATGTCATTCCCTCATCAAAAACATAGCCAGGGTGTTGCTTTGACTCATTCGTATATGTCTGAGAAATCCTTAAATCTTCTGTGGTAGCCACGTGGAGCTACCTAAATGCTTGCTGGTACAAAGCACCACCTATTTGTACGAAGCTCCTCCCTGGAGCTCAGTCTGAATCTGAGCTCCAGTCCCACAGAGCACTCCTCCCTCGATGCATTGTTTCAAAATGTTCTGAAGTGGGAGAGTCAGAAATGGTAGGAATTTCTTAAAGAGACAGAGGCCAATTTCAAGACGTTTGCAAAGTAAAATTTATTTTTCATATTTACAGCATTTTCATAACAATTGAAGGTAACATAGTTACCTGACTGTGGCACTTTAACTATGTGCCTGGAAAATACATAATACTCCTCCTCATACACACACTTAAAAGATATTTTCCTCTGTTTAACAAAAAAAATGCTTGATTAAAAATAGTAATAATTTGTTATTGTTCAGGTTATTGTAGCCATGTATTAAAATGGCCATTGTAAAACAGTATTCAAATGCTCAAATGACTGTAAGTATTTAGTTTTTTCTTTGGTTCACATTTCTCTACAGCCATTGATCTCCCTGCCCACCTTTTTGGCCTTTAGATCTCAAAGAAAATTCAAATCATTGTCCAGTTACAACTTGTGTTTCTTCCAAAATCTGACAGCCATCTCACTTCTCCAGGCTCTGTCTCCCTGCTTGCTCCTTCGACACGCTCATACCCACCAAATGGTTGAATCTCGAAGACATTTTATTCCTCTGGCTTTTTGCTCTTTTGTCTACCTCCCAGCCCTGCCTTGAAAAAAGGGAGGTGGGGGGATTAAACAGTCCAGCGTGCTTTTCCAACTCTAACATTTCTCTTGGGCATACAAAAACAGCACAAACACAACTGGGTGCACACATGCAGCGTTGTCAAACACTTTGGATGTATAAAACAAAAAAAAAACTGACAAACCCAACAACACAGCTTCAGTCATGTGTGTCTAACAGTGCTTGCAAGGCCGGTAAAATCTTGCTGTGCTGCTCAGTGAGTATTTGACAGGCGGTCTGTGGAGACAGCTGGGAATGGAAGCTGCCTTAAACTAGAAGGATTTTTACCAATATCAACTATGGCCTGTGTTTATGTTCTCGCCTTTCTCTCCTCATTGCTTTCTTTCTCTGTCTTCGCTGTACTTCTCTGGCTCCCGCTCTGTCTTTTGCCTCCTTTTGTCTAACTTGTTTTCTCTCCCTGTCTTTTTGATATTTCCTGTTTTCCGTCTATTTCTGCCCCCCCTGCTGTGCTTTGTCCTGCCTCCCACTGCAGAACTGCGAGAAGGTTGGTACAGCAAGAAATGTGTGGCTTTTATTTGAGTCTCCCCCAACGTTTTTAAGCATCCATTTGCATTTCTGTGTCATGTTTGTTTTACAGTACATGAAGTGCTGAAGTTTTAAGCCTGCCTCTATAGTTTAATACTTGTGTTGTTTTTAGTTAGTATGTATAAAATATACCCATCTTTCCTTTGTGTGCATGTGTTTTTCTTATCTTATTTTATGTATGTTTGTTCATAAACTATTTACTGGTGCATACTTTAAAATGGCATTAAAAAATCATTTTGATGTTTCATGCACCCAAGCAATCGTGTGCAGTTTATATACTTTGCAGTCATAATTGAAATCTGTAAAACATCATTTCACTGCTTTGTCCTCCACCTTCCTGCACATTGTTCGAAAATTCTAATCACGTCTCTCCTCTCGCCCACGCCGCGATCCGTTCCAGTGCGCCGTGTCCCCCCTCGCTTCTCCATCCCCCCAGCCGACAGCGAAATCATGCCAGGGGGTAATGTCAACATCACCTGTGTGGCGGTGGGCTCGCCCATGCCGTACGTGAAGTGGATGCTGGGAGCCGAAGACCTGACGCCCGAGGACGACATGCCCATCGGCCGCAACGTTCTGGAACTGACCGATGTCCGCCAGTCCAACAATTACACCTGCGTGGCCATGTCGACGCTTGGAGTGATCGAGGCGGTGGCGCAGATTTCAGTGAAAGGTGGGTTCCATATATAGACTCTGAACTATTGATGACTTTTAAACTGAGTACTGTTAAGGAAAGCTTTGTGTCTTTGAAAGCACAGAACAATCATATAGTTTCTCTGTAAATGTACAGCGGATTTGTGGAGCACTAGAAATAACACAATACTGTGATGAATACTCAAAAGTAGGGGGAAAAAGTTATGTGCTTTATTAACTTAAATAAAAGGTCAAGCATTCCTTAAAGAAATGCATATTGCTCAGTACAATGCCAAATTTAACTACAATACTGTATTTGTAAAGTTGACTGAGTTTTAGCTGTTTTGTGTTGGTCAATTAGCTTTAGCAGCCATTTTGAAATGGGTTAACTCCAGTGGTTAATCAGTTGTAGATGTACATCCATGAATTACTTTCTGAAAGTTTTAATAAAATTCATGCTGTGGTGCATGAGATATCTTGCTAACATACAAGCAAACAAACAGTTTTCGCCTTTCAGCAGCAGGCAGTAAAGATAGAAAGAATAATCCTTTCATTAGGAAATCGCCTGCTGTCTTGATAATTTTGAGTGACACAGAAGACCTAATATATTTTTGTTCCAACTGCTATTTAAACTCGCTAAATCGCTTTGGTTGGTATTTTAATTTGGATTTAATTGATGTTCAAATTGTGGAAAAGGTCAAAATGGTCAGTGAGACAAGAGATAAGTTTCTAAACTGGCTGTGTTAGTTTAATCCTGTGGTCAGACTAATTTTGTCCATAATTATTTTGCAGTACGTTTAATTATTGTAGAGATATTATGGCTTTATCACTATGACTCTGAGCGATCACAGTTTTATTTGTTTTCAGTTTTTGCTGGAAACAATCAAGTTTTGTAAGGAATTTTTTTACATCAGGACGAGTTCTGAAATGTGCTTCTTTAGTCCTCAATTTAAAAGTTGACCATGGAGGAGATTTCATTTTAGTTTTCTTCCCTTCAGCTTTGCCGAAGGCTCCTGGCATCCCTGTGGTGACTGAGAGAACTGCAACAAGCATCACACTGACTTGGGATTCTGGAAACCCTGAACCAGTTTCTTATTATGTCATACAGGTGTGCAGCCTTCACTGAAGCAATTTTTCACTAACTGTGCAGCCACATTCTAAGACACGACTAAAATGTACATGGTTGCAAAACATGGCACTTATTTTGGCTTAAATGGATAGATATGTTGATGTATGGTTATGTGGAATGGGTTAATATTTTGTAGATAGCTATTAGAGTGACTTGAGTTTGAAATAGAATTTAGTTCTGACCCGAATGAAGAGCTAATGACTAGTCTGAGTGGGCCCAGTCCAAACTGGGTTACTGTTGTCTTAAAACACTTCCAGACTCAAAATATTCATAGTTGTTATGTGAATGTTACTATATTTATTATAAAGTTTCTTATTTGCTAGCACAAATAGCAGCAACATACCTTTAGGTCTAAAAAACAAATAAAAGCATTGTGTTCTGGGTTCACTCTTGCACCTCCTCACCTTTTCCTTTGTGTTTTTCCTTCCTCAGCATCGTCCCAAAGGCTCAGAGGACTCTTACAAAGAGATTGATGGCATTGCCACGACGCGCTACAGTGTGGGCGGCCTCAGCCCGTACTCCCACTATGACTTTCGGGTGGCAGCTGTAAACACCATCGGCCAGGGTCCCTCCAGCGAGGCGGTGGAGGCTCGCACAGCTGAGCAGGCCCCATCCTCACCTCCTCGACAGGTCAGGGTGATACTTAAATCGAACCGATTGTAAGCCAATGTTTAACCAGTGAAATGGATTTGGTTCTAAAACTGGTGATCAGGTTTTATCTTTACCAGAGCACAATGTTGTCTATTAGTTCTCAAATTATTGTGTTGAGGTTTGACATTTTTGTTTTATCCTTTAGGTCATTGGTCGGATGTTGAGTGCCACAACAGCTATGATACACTGGGATGAGCCAGAGGAGCCTAACGGTCAGGTGGTTGGGTACAGAGTGTACTACACCTCTGACAATACCATGCCTGTCAACCAGGTGTGTTTCTGTCTGCATGACTTCCTTTATTTTTATTTAATAACTACTATTTATGTTCAAAACACATGAGTCCACTTGCACTGATGTATGGTTCTGTGTTGTTCAGTGGGAGAAGCAGATGGTCCGTAGTGCCAACTTCATCACCATCCAGGATCTAACTCCTAACAAGACTTATTACATCCGTGTGCTGGCCTTCACCTCTGTCGGAGATGGACCCCTGTCCCAGGATCTGCAGATTATAGCCAAGACTGGAGGTAAAATACAAAAACAAGGAAAGGATCAGACAGAAATTTATTCCTGAAATTATGCCCATCTATCAATCTCTGAAAAAGTGTTTGGTTTTTAAATGATGATGACCTTTTTGTTCTGTAGTTCCTTCCCAGCCCTTAGACTTTAAGGGTGAAGCAAAATCTGAGACAAGTATCCTGTTGTCCTGGGTGGCCCCGTCAACCCAGGGAGGCCCAGACAGTCAGATCACAGGCTACGAGCTGGTTTATCGAAAGGTCGACGACACAGAGGAGGTAAGGATTAAGGAACTGAGGGATTTCATGCAGAATAGACCGTTTATTTTACCAATACTTAATGAGTGGTTGGATGGATGACGATACTGTATATATGAAAATGTGGATGTGTCACTGGAACAAAGAGAGGGCAGAGAGAAGCTAAAATGATCCTGATATCCCTCCTGACTTTGTGTCTGTTCAGAGAAAAGTGAACTTTGACCCGACCACCTCCTACCTGCTGAAGAACCTGAAGCCCTTCTCCACTTACACTTTCCAACTGGCTGCCAAGAGCAAAAATGGAATTGGGGCGTACACCAATGAAGTGTCCATTGACACTCCACAGACACGTAGGTGTACCCGGGCACACTGATGGCTGTGAATGTGTGTATGCAGTAGCATGTGTGTGTGTGGAGATTTGAGAAAAAGGAAGGTTTCAGTTTTGACAATGCAAGGATCAAAAAACCAAACAGGTACTATACTTTAAAACCCCATATTGATCAAACTTTATTAAATAAATGTTTCATTCTGCTTCTTATGCATTGTCAAAAAAGAACCATCAGCATAACAGACCCTAGCAGACCTCAAGACTGATGTTTCAACAAATAATATATTCAGGTATAACGTAAAAGTTTGGAACTAAATGAAACACTATAAGGGTTTTGTGGGAAGATGTGATGGGAACAGAATACTGTGATGCTATCTTGGCTTTTCCTGTAAATGTAAAGGATAATCACAAGGAAAATCACCCCTTTGTTAGAGGTGTGCCCCTGAAAATCCCTTTGTTTCCAGGGCAGTTCATGAAGTCCAGACTCTGGTCCTGATCTGAAAAGAATGATAAATCAATCAGGACTCAGCTCGCATGTTATATATGCTGCATTGCACTAAAATGCAATAGCAAAAAATAGTGGTGTGGCTCCTTTAAGAGAGCGAGAGAGAGTGAAACTTATTTGTTGATGACCAATTTGAGGTCTGCCAGAGATTCAGTCAAACCAAGGTAAGATCCCAGACATTTGATGGAAAATACGTTCATCGTGGATTACAGAGGCTTCAGTAGCCTGTAAGGACAAGTAAGTTAATTTTGTGTACAAAACTATTCAGTGTTTTTGTGTTGCGTTTCTTTAAAGTCATTCACGTGTTTTCATTATTCAGAACATTTATATCAAACAGATGTGACACCCATCATTCAGTATCTTTGTTCAACAATCTTGGTTTCCAGTCACAGGATCATTTTTCACACATAAGAGTTTCTGTTCTCCAGTGTTTTGTTTTCATTTTATGTTTCTTTGTCTTTTGTTCTCTTGTTTCTCATCTGCTCCATTTCACCCCCCATTCTTTCTTGGCACACCTGATTTCCTGACCCCCTTCATGAATCCAAATAAACCACAAACACACACAACCTAATAACATTTACCCAAACCCTGCTGTGCCTCCTCAAAACTGGCCGATCAGTTCCTTCAGCACCTCCCCAGGACATCACATGCACCAGTCCCAGTTCTACCAGCCTCTTGGTAAGTTGGGCTCCACCACCCCTGGAGTTTCAGAACGGCGTCATATCAGGATACTCCATTCAGTACTCCACCATGGAGGGCAACAAAACGTCTAAAAGAATTGATGAAATTCCTCCGGGAAGTTCTTCGTATCTCCTGGCAAACCTTGAAAAATGGACTGAGTATGGCATAACAGTTCGGGCACGCACAGAGGCTGGGGATGGACCGGAAAGTTTACAACTGCTTATCCGCACCGAGGAAGATGGTACGTTGCAAAAATGATGCTATGTCTCTCTTAAAATGGTCTACTCAACTAACAATGGCAACCTGTAACTCACTAACAGAATTAATGAGCTCAAAATATCCTAAACTAACAGCCAGCTTGTTCCACTGGCCTTTAAAGGCATCTTTTCTTCCCTCGAGCTACATTATAAAACAAATGATGCATTGGAGAATCACTTTTGCATCTCCCGGTTTTGAAACCCAATCCTCTTTCCCTTCCAAACCACTACAACCCTCCAAAAACGTGTAATCTTCTCGTGGTATTCCCTCACCACTGTCTTCTGTTGACAACAACCCTTTTATTCTCCAGCAGCTGTTTTCCTCCTATTTTACTAGCACTTTTTTTCCCTGTTTCTCCATTTTTTTGGACAAGAAATTCTTTAAATTTTCCAGTTTAGAGATAACAGCAATCCTTACTAACAGCACGACAACCTATATTTTTCCTCACCTGTGTTTTTCTATATGACCACTTTTTACAAACCCTTCCAAATCCTTTATATATATTTTAAAAACTGTTTTTCATTTCAGTCCATGTATTTTTATGTTGTTTTGATTAATAACCAATTATCCAGTGCTCTTTTTTGCTTGTATCCTTATAAAGATATTTTTTTCTAAATCTTTCTTTCTTCCAACGGCTTGTGAAAGAGTCAGTCAGAAAGCAGAAGATGGCTTGAGTTTTGTTTTTGTTTTTTTATAGGTAAAGTGAAGTTTTCAGCTGATGTCTTTCTTGATGACAGTATTTTTTTCTTTGAGTGCCACTTTTTATCTGCCTTTGGCAAGAAATCCTTTGCTGTCTTCCATTATTACCTCTTTGCCTCCTGTACTTCACAGCTTTTTTCCCCTTCATGTTTTTTTTTACTTCAAGCACTCACTTTTTTAACTGTTTTGACTTTTGCCCAGACATCAGAACAGTTTAAGGCTTTTTTGGAGGCTGTACGTTTCTCTTTTTCAGCTTCTGGGTATTTTTATAACCTATTTTTGATGGGACATAATTTCACTATAGGAAAAAGCTTTTACTTGAGAGCTTGAATGCCCGTCATCTGTGACTCCTGACCTCTTATCCAAAATGCGTTTTTAGTTCCAAGTGGTCCTCCGCGATCGGTTGAAGCAGAGACAGTGAATGCCTCGGCTGTTAGGGTGAAATGGCGAGCACCGGCACCCGAGCTGCAGCACGGTCAGGTCCGAGGCTATCAAATCCATTATGTGAGGATGAACTACGGCGACCCTCAGGGTCAACCCCTCATCAAAGACATCCTCATTGATGACTCTCAGGTAAGACTGACTAATAGTTTAACACACGCTATAATCATTAATAATACTAGTTCATAAATGCACTACCATGCTTAAATACTCACATATATCCTATATTGTTGATATATTCAGCTAATATTTCCAGGCCAGTAGTGAATGTTATTGATAGCATACAAAATATACTTTTCTAATTAGTGTTTGTCTTTTTTTTTTTTTTTTCATTTCTGTACGGCTTCGTTGTCCAGTGGGAATACGGTGACTCAGCTGAATATGTGAGTAAATCTTTTGCCAATTTTATTACTCAATAAGAAAAATAGAATGACTCATATGAGATGGTAGCTTCAAAATCTCAGCCAGAGCACAATCTTTTCATAGTTTTCTAATTTTGTATTTTATGTTCTTAATCTTGGAAAAAAACTGTAAGACATAAACTGGACGAGTAACACAATTTATCAGGCTCATTTTGAGACTTTATCAAAACAGTGGTTTATTATTTGGATGGAGACAAGTCTTTGTGAGTTTTAGGTGCGTAGGGAGGTTAAAAAACATTGAAAACACTGAAAGCCATTTTTTATTTTTTTTTTAGCTGTAGATTGCTTTGATACAATTGGAGTATAGTCCCACATCTGTCAAAGATGGACTAGTGAAACTGTAAAAAAAAATAGTATTTGTTTACTTTAAAGCATATTCAATTTGTAAAACTTAACTCATTTATGTGTCTGCATCTGTTTGCCTGTGTTAGCAAAATATCTCATGAACCACTGGACAGAAATGTCATAGCTGATTACTTTTGAAGTCAATCCAGTTCAAGATGACTGCCACCTTAACAAATGTAACAATGCTATAAGGCAGTCAGTTTTACAGATACTGAGCTTTCACTTGGAGTGGTTGTAGCTTAGAGTCATCCTCAACACATACTCAAAGTGCTAACAGAATATGCCAGAGTTTTATTTTGATATACAAGGTAGAGGGCAATATGTATTCCTTAAAGGAATACATATTATACATATATCTTTTCTATGAATACACAAAGATGGCTGATAGATTTTTTTCTTTTGTTTTTCTGTAGGAGGCTGTGCTTGGAGACCTGACGGCAGACACTGCCTACTCTGTGACAGTGGGCGCTTACACTGCCAAGGGTGATGGTGCTCGCAGCAAGGCTGTTACTGTGTGCACCGCCCTGCCTCGTAAGTGTGTCCACTCAAACTGAAAGAAAAAAAGCACAAACAACTGAAATGCAACTATCAGTAATGACATAAAGCATTAATAATAATTAGAGTACATTAAATGACTGAATAAGTCAATGTTGCTCTGTCACACCTTGCAGTGCCAGCGAGAGGCCAGTCATTTAGCGCCACGTTAATATATTCATTTGAGATTATGATTGTTGTCATTTGTAAGTACAAACCTTCTAATTTTCTTTTCACCCTTCTCTTATTCCTTCTCTCACCGTTTCCCTCCTAACAGTGCCTGAGAAACCAAAACTGTTGGTCAGTGACACTGATTCGGGTACCGCTCTACTACAGTGGTACCCCGCTCCCGACCCGCCCACCCCTCTCCTGGGGTACCGCCTCACCTTCGGCCGTGTTGACGTTCTCCCCTTTACTGTCATCGAGTTCCCCACCAAAGAGACTCGCTACACTGCCCAGGACATCCATAAGGGAGCTAACTATGTGTTCAGGCTGTCTGCTCGTAACAAAATGGGCTACGGAGAAGAGTCTGTAAAGGAGGTGACCACTCCAGAAGATGCCCCGAACGGATACCCGGAAAATATTATCTTAGAAGAGGCGACTGACACTTCTCTTCAACTGGCATGGAAATCTGTCCCACTGATTGAGCAGAATGGGAAAATTGCAAAGTACTCTGTGCTGTATAAGGATGTAAACAGTCGAGGAAATGCCTCAGAGGTTGTGGTGCCCACGCCAGGGTCCAGTGTTTTGCTGGAGGGTCTGAGTGCCGATACTGTGTATGATGTCAGGGTGTGTGCGTTCACAGCTGTTGGTCCTGGGCCGTACAGCCCCGCTGTCCAGTTTAGGACGCAGCGGCTAGACCAAGGTAGGATCACTCTCACATTTTTAACAACCCATCATCATTACTCTGGATGCTAGGCCTTCTTTCTTACAGAAACATTTGATCATGTATTGTACAAGTGGCCACAGACGCACAACATCTAGTAACTGCATCCTAAGTGTCCTTTTCCATTGTCTTGTCACTGTAGCCTCAGACCCAGTCTATTCTAAAAAGCAAGGTAAGAGTCATGGGTCTGGGCAAGTATCCCTGTCAGTTCAAACTGTCTGCTAATCAGATCAAAAGCTAAGTTGAGTCTGGTTCTAGAGAATGAAACACAGGTAAGACTATTCTGTTTTATTCTGCAGAAAACAACTGAGCCTCTGGAAATAATAAAAGAAATTATCTTTTTTTCTGTTTTTATTTTTTCTGTGCTGCAGTTTTTGCCACCAACTTCAGAGTAAAAGCAGCCATGAAGAACTCAGTTCTGCTTTCTTGGGAGATTCGAGACAAGAACCCATCCCAGCCATTCACTGTGAGTCATTTTAATGCAAAAAACCTGAAAGAAATTTTACCTATATATCTGAAATGTATTGTGTTTATTACTTATAAAAATTAGTCCGACCCTAGATGGCTACCTATTGAAACCCCAAATCCTTGTGTTTTATTTTCACAGATCCTGTATGGGAAGGGCCAGTCTGTGGAGGTAGATGGCAAACAGACTCAGAAGCTCATAACTGGCTTGGATCCGGACACCCAGTACTCTTTCCTGCTCACTAACCGGGCCAACAGCGCCGGCGGCCTGCAGCACCGCGTCACTGCCGTGACGGCCCCGGACATCCTGAAAACCAAACCCGTTGTTGTGGGGAAGACCATCGCAGACGGCATGGTGACTGTGCAGCTACCGACTGTGCAGACGACAGCAAAAGTCAGGTTAGTAAGGAGTTGGAGACGAGGGGAATAAAAAACAATTCAGTTTGTTTTACAGACTCTGAGAGGGCATTTGTTGGATTTTATCAGCTGTTGTTTTCATTTATCAAGAGGGTTTTGTCAAAGGCAGCTGCAAAGCAAGTGGAGGGATGCCTACAAAGCTGAGGCCTGGTTCCTTTTTATTTTCAGCCAAACGTCATTCTTCCTTTGAAGTATCTTAGACATCTGAACTTTACGTTTGATTAGTTGTTTCTGATTTTGCTTTCTACATCATTTTAACTCCTGGAGGAATTCACTGTCTGTGCCTTAATGAATTGTGTGTTGCTCATCAGCAAAAACCTATTCCAGTGATAATGTTGTTCTTGGACTGTCTGCATCAGAAAGTATCAAACACAGGCAGATGTCTCTCTGTAGAAGCCACACTGTTTGGATTACTGGTGCTGTTTCACAGCAGCTGCTGTAGTAAAGTAGCATATTAGTGACAGAACAGAAGAAATATATATATATATTTTTTTACTAATAGTTAGATGGGAAGATCTGTCTCAGCCTTGTTTTATTAGGAAGCTGTTGGAAAGCAGTTAGCTCTCAGAGGTTTTAGACTAAGATAATATTTTGTTGTTAAAAGGACAGAGTTGTAACCAAATATAAAAAAGTTAATCTCATGCAATATCACAAGATGTCACATTCAGAGTGTGTTCAAAATGACTCAGCTACTACTACTTTACACACAGACATAAACATTATGACCCACCTTTCATCCTTTTGGTGGTGAATGGTAAACTAAAACAAAACAGATGACAAAACAGACCTACTGCTCATGACTTCTATCATTTTTACTGAATAATATATTGAAGTGTTTGAGTGAAAGGTTTATTGACAAAGAGATAAAAAACAATGTGCAAATTTTTTCAAAATTATTTTAGTTTTTTTGTGTTGTGTTTTATTATTTTAATGTCCAAGCCATTCTGATGCCTGCATGTTTACCACACAGACATAAGATAGTTATCAATATCCTTCGATACCTCAAACCTGTGTTGTTTTAATTTTCATGGTGTGGTGGGTTTCTCAGAGATGGATGAGTTTTTAAGCATGTGTAGGCTTGATCTCAGTTCATCATGTGTGTGTTTTAGGGGTTACTACGTGGTGGTGGTGCCGCTGAAGAAGCAGCGAGGAGGGAAGTTTCTGAATCCGTGGAGTGAGCCGGATCAAATGAACATGGATGAGGTGAGAACAGTTTAAGTTGTGGGTGACTCTGGGCTACCACCACACCAAATTTTATCTCAGTATCTGTAAAATTGACTGATTTAGTACCATTTGTGTGCTTTCTAAAATCTGTCGGTAGATGTGGCTATCTTGAAATGCGTTGGCTCCAGAAGTTAATCAGCTGTAGATGTACATCCAATGATTACTTTCTGAGAGTGAAAGCTAGAAGGAAACATTAAAAAGTCTGCAAACCATTTATTTTTGGTTAAACGTGCACATAGTCTTAGTCAAAGTTTTTTTTTTTCTGCTGCAGTGTGTATCTTTCATCTTATTATGCATGTTAAGATGGACAACCAGGCCATCAACTGCTGGCTTAATTCAAACAATATTTTCACATGCCATTTCCCATCTAATTCCACTTCCTGCCTTTTTCCTAAAAACATAATTACCTCATTATCCTGTTCTGAAAGCACATTCGTGTGAGAGATTGGTTAAATAGACCTTTTTATGGTGCGCACTGAATAAATGGATAAATGCTGCAGCAACTCAGTTGATGAAGACAAATGTGCTTTTGTAAATTCTCTGCGGAGCCCTTTGTTCCCCCGGTGATGAGCGGGTTTTGTGCAGGTTAAATTGTCAATACTTCAAACTGTGATTTTACGATTACATTTCAGAGAAATTCCCTTCCTGAGTTTCACTGATGATGCACTTTGTTTAAATATGCTCTATTTCAAATGAAAATAAAACCAAGCTATCAATTCTGTCCGTGTGATTTGATACTTTTTCCAGTCTGTTTCCTCTCTTCATATTACCCAGTAATCATCAAATACTTTATTTTTTCTGTTCCAGCTTCTTAAAGAGATCAACAGGACCAGCGTCAGCCGGGCACTTCGTATCCGAAGACAGGCTGGCCAATCAGATCCCAGGGCCTATGTCACAGCGCACTTCAAGACCCTCCCACTGGAGTTTACGTTAGGTGATGGACGAAACTACGGCGACTTCCGTAACCGTCCTCTAACGGGTGGACAGGAGTACGTCTTCTTTGCGCTTGCACTGCTTGACCTCTCAGAAAACGTGAGCCCGGACACCCAACAACTGTTTTACCTGTCTAATATGTTTACACAGCAAAACCCCTAAAATCTATGGTTTCTTACAGACAATGTTTTCAACAAGCCCTTATTCTGACCCGGTGACGTCATCGGACGTGGATCCTCAGCCCATTATCGATGAGGAGGAGGGGCTGCTGTGGGTGGTGGGTCCTGTGTTGGCTGTGATTTTTATCGTCTGCATCGTCATCGCTATTCTTCTATTTAAAAGGTAAAAAACAGGATGGTAGAGGTAAAAAAAGAGCAACAGTTTAGCTCATTTTAGCTTTTAATTACTGCTTTGGTCATTTTGGCTATTATCTATTGTTTTGCTACTTTTAGCTACTGTTTGATTTACTTAATTAGTTAGTTTTGCTCATTGTAGCTTCTGTTTTGCTTGGTTTAAATGTAATAATTCCCTATCAGCTTTGAGATAAAGTTTCTGCAATCAATTTGCGTTCACGTTTTCACAGCACATGCAAATTTTTCGAGTTTTTTTTTTTTTTTTGTAATCTGCATTATTGCCCATACAAAGTGAGCACCATAAAAGACAGAGTGAGATAGCAGCATTACTGGTCATTAGCATTATTCATGATAATCATCTGTTCTCTGGCTACAGCTTTATTAATATACATAAAAACCAGCTGTGACAGATGTGGCGTAGCAGATTTATAAAACTTGATGGTGATAATCTGATGCTTATGATCGTGGAGTGCTACTAATAGTATTCATCAGCCTTTTATGTCTCACCTGGAGTCATGATCCCAGCATGTTATTGGGTGATCGAGTAAGGGAGCAAGAAAAAAAAGTGTTTCTTTTATTTGTATTTAAGTCTGCTGTTCACCTTTGTGTCCAAAGGAGGTTTTATGTCGTGTATTGAACACACTCACATAGAAACCTAGTTAGTCTGAACAAAGAGAAAAAGATGAGTTCAGCTCTCCTTTTGTCTCTGATGCCCTTTGATTGGACACTAATGTTCTTCTTCCTTGTCTGTTCTTTTATCTGTTCATCTCTCCGTGTGGATCCAGCAAACCTGACAGGTAAACACAAGCTCCTTATTACCATTTCTACTGGCCCACAGGAACATTTTTCTTGAAAAGCCTCTTCAAGGATTGCTTTACAAAATCGATTGATTTAGGGCCAGAATTAGGCTATTGCTGCTCAGATAAACCATGTTTTAAAGTTAGTTGCGCTAAAAGAATCGCTCAGTTCAACAGGTTTCGTTTCTTTTATTGCATTTGAGTAAGCTAGAAAGCAATGTTTGACCATTTAAAATTAAGAGTAATGGAAGCTGCTCTGGATTTGCTAGAAAATTAGCATTTCCAGACTATTGCCCGTGACATATCTGAATATAAAAAAAAATCAGGGGTGTATCAGTATTTGTACTGAAGATTTGCATTTATAGAGGTTAGGCCAAAGTGTATATGAGCCCAAACCTTCACTGGTCTAAATTTCATGCAGAGTGATATCAAGTACATCACATTGAGGTAAATTGTGACTGTTATTCTAGGAAACGAGCCGAAGCTGAGGGAAGGAAGGGCAGTTTTCCCTGCAGCAAAGCCATGTCCTCCCACCATCCCACAGATCCTGTGGAGCTGCGGAGGATCAACTTCCAGACTCCAGGTAGATTTGAAACAAAACCCGTCCAGCCAACGCAGCAGCGTGTAGTCAGAATCAGTCATGCTGATGAGGTTCACTGTGTTGTTTCCCCTTACAGCCTACCGTGTTTCAGTGTACCGCGGTTACCGCCGTTTGTCAAGTTAGTTGGTCTTAGTCAACCACAGATTTCCTTCTTTCTTCCTTTCTATCCTTCCATTTTCATTCTGACTAACCCTCCACCCCATATAGGATGAAGCTGCATCAGTTGACAACATTTCACCAAGCGCCACTTACTTTAAAATCGCAAGAAAAAAGTCATACTTAATTTATAACTGCCTGTGCTGTTGTCTTTTTTTATCCTCACCAGCAGTGTTCATATACTCCGAGGACATGTTTTTGTGTCTTGGCAGCTTTTTGAACTCGCACATTGTTCTCTCCAGTCTGTCTGGAGAGAAAACGTCACTTAACAAAAATAATTAAATAATGAAGAAAAAAAAAAAGATCCCACTTCCATTTGCCTCTTGTGCTGACCATGGGCTGAACACTAAACAACACCTCCTTAGAGGATTCCAGCTTTTAACATTTTCTTTCAAAAAGAGTTCAGCAGTACAGTATTGGTATCAAAACTGACTTTTTTTTTTCCTGTGCTCTGCAGGCATGGCGAGTCACCCACCCGTCCCCATCTCTGAGCTGGCAGATCACGCTGAGCGCCTCAAGGCAAATGACAATCTCAAGTTCTCTCAAGAATATGAGGTAGGAATGCTGATTATCTGCCACTGAAAATCTCCAACTTGGGGAAATTCGTCTGGTTTTGTTCCGAGGCGCTCTTGTTTATCAGCGACGTGTCATTTTTCAATTTCTGTGGCCTCTGCATTGACATCACATTTTGATTTGTCGACTTCCCGAGAGATGAACTGCGTTTCCATCGCTTTTGCCATCGTGCTGTTATCTCCACAAATATGAGAGGAAAATTCAAATTGCAAGCTCAAAGACAGTTTGCTTACAGCCAGATGGTTATCAAGCTCTCGCTTCTACGCTCTGGTGGACACAGAGAAAATAGAAATCAAGAAGCACCCACAAAGAGCAAACCGAGTGATTCAGGGAACAAGTGTTCTCTGCACACAGAAGAAAATCTTGATTAGTTTCCTTCTACTTGCAGCGCAGTTAATATGGAGCAACAATAGCATCAACTGTGTGTCTGAACTCAGTGTGCACGCAGATCAGCAGAAATGTTTTAAAAACATGCCCGCTGTTTTAGTAACCAGAGCCGGTATTACAATGAGCTCTGCAGAGATTTGTTAAAGGAGTAGAAAAATGTTTTTTTGTTATTTATTTACTTTTTGCTTACAAAAGAAAAAAAAATCTTTGACGGCCGAAGGGCCTCTGGGTGAAGATGGAGACATACGGCTCTAATTGGCTACTGCAAGAAAGAGACAGATTGTGTGTGACAGATGTATAAAGTAATACAAGGACGGATTAAAAAAAGTGGAAAAACAGAATGAGAGTGTTCTCCAGGAGAGAAGTGTTGGGAGAAAAAAATGAGACGGTGAGGGAGAGAAGCTGAGTGTGATTGTGGTTATCGTTGGAACCGTTCCGTTGGGCCTCACATTCCCTCTGCATGACTGTGTGCTTTGTTCGGTGTTGAACCCTCAACGAAGGAACGAGAGAGCGACGGATGGAAGCGAGGCCAGGAATGATTGTGGTGTGATAATCAGACACACTTGATGCTGGCAGCGTGGAGAAAGCAGTCTTAAACTTACCCATACACATACGTGCACTTATCCAGCACCACTCCTGTCCATTTTTCCCCACAAAACCATAATTATGTGTCGTAAAATATTCAAAATTGCTAAATTGCTCTGGCTCTCCCCTCTTTGTGCTTCTCCATTGACAGCCCTGTAATGACCTCATGTCTGCCTCTCCCGGCTAACAGCAATGGTTACACTGTAATTACCCTCCAGGAGCTTAATGGTCTGACACAACCATCCTCCTTCTACCAGTGGAAATTTATTGTGCTTTTATCATCTTTCTCTGGCAGATAGTATCTCTGTTGGAAGTGGAAAGACTTTCTTGAAATAGGATATCATAAGTACCCATGTTCCTGTCTGGTATCAGTAATGCATAGCTAATCTTTAATTTGTAGTAGTTTTTAATGGCAGGTTGTAGCTTCAGTATTCCTGGACTGTATCTGCATGTGGAAATTATAAACATCTTCTAAGCACCGGTTCCTGCAGTTTGATGGTAAATTTTTGAGCCAGCTGGTAACTTCAAGAGAGGTCTTGTAGAGTTTTGTCAGTTTGTGATGGTAATGAGAAGTCACATTGTATGCAGGGGTTCCTCAAGGACGTGTACTCAGTCCTGCCCTTGACTATGGTGACACCCAACCGTTCTACAATATTTGCATGTTCTCATCGAATTTGCATGGGTTCCTCTGGGTACTCCAGTTTCCTCCTATAGAAATATGTTTAAACTGCCTTCAAGCCCAGACCTTCGCTGAAAAAGAAATCTGTGATCTCAGTGAGGTTTGCCAGGTTAAATACAGCTTAACAAATACAACACTACTTACCTATGAATTCCAATCCACTGATACTTATGTTCTGAATCAGCCTTTTTGGCTATCAAAGTGTTTCTGTTTTCCTTTTTACATCATACACGTTGTGGCTTTTATTCCACTTTTGAATTTTAAACTCATTCTGTGCTGGAGTTTTTATTTGAAACCCACAAACTTTAGTAATACCAAAATATTTTATAACTTTGTTGTTTGCTTTGTCATCTTTATCTCTTGTAGTCCATTGACCCGGCTCAGCAGTTCACATGGGAAAACTCCAACTTGGAGGTCAACAAACCAAAGAATCGCTATGCTAATGTTATCGCCTATGATCACTCAAGGGTTATACTTTCGAGCGTTGATGGTAAGACACATTTAAATTATTTTGGTATTTAATGGTTGGTTCTTTTTTTTAATTAGTTGTGTTTAGAAGAAGAAATTTGATTAGTTATGTTGTTACAGGAACTGGGAGTTGAGGTGTAGAACTTAGGGGTAAAAACATTAGAAACACTAGTGTAGAAAAAACAGGGACTACGTTTTTTTTTTTTTTGTTTTTTTTTTTTTTTTTTTTTTTTTTTTTTTGGGTTTCTTGGGGAGTAGTTGTCTGTACCAAGTCAAGTTTAGTAATAAGAAATCTGATACTGATGATAATAAAGACTGTAAATGCAGACACACATTACAGCCTTTTAATTATGAAACTGATTGACTTAAAATAGGTGTGAAAAGGAAATGAATTATCAAATATAATGGTGCTCAAAACATTTATTTATAGTTTGTAGCTTACCATCATCAGTGTTTGAATGTGTGTATGAATGGACAAATGACTTTTAGTGTAAAGAAAAGATAAGATAAGATAAGATAAGATAAGATAAGATAAGATAAGATAAGATAAGATAAGATAAGATAAGATATACTTTATTGTCCCCTAAGGAGAATTTGTTGCAGGTGGAGGCGCAGCGACCGCAAGACACACAAACACACCTAGAACAAAAAAAATGTCACAGTACAGTTCTCAACAAACAAAACATCTGAACTAAAACATGACATCTGAAACTACCAACAATTAGTTTGCACAAAGATAAACATATTGCACATCCGGACACAGCTCAACTTCATTGTTATACAAACCAGCAATAAAAACGATTAAAATTTGTTAAAAAGCAATATTATAAACAACATACGAGATTAGACTGCAATGATTGCAATGGCAAAGGTTGAAAATTTGACCCAATTATTTTCATTGAGGTTTTCATTATATTAATGAGTCTTGACTTGGACTTCACAGTAAGTGAGCTGAACCAAGCACCCATGCCATATCTAATTACACTGCCAAGAACAGCATTATGGAAGGTCTGCATGATCTTAGATTGGACACCAAACAGCCTACTGTAAGTCTTCGCAGAAAATGCAGTCTCTGGGCTAGTTTGGAGCACAGCTAGTCAACATGTTCATTCCAGCACAGAGTATTGCACATAATAATACCAAGGTATTTAAAAGAGTGCACTTGTTCAATTATATTTCCATCAAAGGTCACATGATAATCATGTGCTCTCAATCCCTTAGGATCAAAGATCATTTCTTTAGGTTTACTGGAATTCAAAACTAAACAGTTATAATAATAAAGTGCTTTGGAGTCCGTAGGGACTTGATAAGGCACTATGTAAGTTCTAGCCATTTACCATTTGGAGGAAAATAAACTATCCTGATGAAATTCCCATTAATCTCACACCGTTCTCGCTTCAACATCCCATTTGAACCCCGTTAAATGTCTTCCTACATCATCCCTATGTCTAAAATATGAACTGTGTGTGTGTATATATATATATATATATTGTACTTGAAAAGAAAACACTCAAAGCAGCTCTTACAATCTAGGAGATATACCATGCAATATTTTAATATAAGTCGCCACTAGCACACGTTGCACAAAGCTAAATATGAGGAGTATACTGAAGTTGCAAGTACAGAAACAACAGCAAGCAGAACCATAACCACTCCTTCTGGTAGTGTCAACAACAGGCTGTGGCCCCTTCCGTCAGTTCAGTTACCCATCAAAACCTTTAAAAGAATGAACCAGAATCAAACATGTTTTTTTACTCACAGCAACATTAGAAGGTGCTTTAACCCATCAGTCAGGTTTAACATACTTTTAACTGCTATCCTCTCTAAACTGTCAAACACTTTTCTCCCCTCAGACTTCCATTGAGCTTATTAACAAGACATTAAAGTTTTATTTGTGGCTTTTAGACACGTASTTAATGGAAATAACAGTAATTATTTGATTTACTCTGCTGCTGTCTCTGTTTTTTTTTCAGCATTAAAAGCACCGATCAGTAAACACTGCTGTGAATCCGAAGCTGCTCTGTGAATGCTTTGCAAAGCTTTGCTTAGCAAACACAACGAGCACAACTTTGTTTTCTTAAAGCCTTAAAGCAAATTATGTTGCTTCACTTATTCCAGTCTGCTATTAAGTCCTAAATCTGCAGCCCACACACAGCAGCTCCGAGACACGATGGTTTGAATCGGGAAGGATAAAACAGAGGGTAAAGTTATGAGTTGACAGTGAGTCAGAGTGGTGTTTTTGGAAGGTTGTGCACAAAACCGGCAAGAAATTCTATTCGGATCATTTATGGTGCAGCTTGCTTTTACAGACTAAAATTTTCATCTGTTTTCTTTACTTGTTTCATCCTGTTTGGGTGCTGGATGGGGGGCTGCTTCCTCTCTCCAGTGGTCAATGGGTGAGAGGTCAGAAGTCCATTACAGATTTCAGAAAAGAGCCAGAATTGCCTTCACTAAGACCTGGGACCATAGAACCACCAATTAGTCTAACATGCACAGTTTTTGACTGAGTGAGGAAAACAAAATAACCACACAAAATGTATGAGAATAACACGCAGAAGTGATGCAGACTAACTGCTCAACCATGCAGCAAGATGAAAAAGAGAACAAAAAGAGTTCACTTACACATAATCTGCTCATTTCAATATTAGTTTTCATTAGTTGCAATGATTAAACATATTTTTTAATGTCTTAAAGAAAAATTTCCAGTTTCAGCAACTCCTTATCAAAAGTTGAATGTTCATTCATTAATAATTTATCAAGATGTGACAAATGAATAACTGGACACCAAGATGTCAATGAAAATCAAAATCTAACTTATTGACTGAATGCRAAATTATTGATGACAAATTGTGGGGGCAAACACAATATTTCAGCTAGTTAGGAGTCAGTCTGCTGACTCCTTTATTCCCATCACTGGGAGATAAGGGGTTAACTCTTTCAGGGGTTAATAATAGGCCATTATTGAAGGTTAGGGTGCAGTATAATTTACTTACATTTATAAACAAAGTTATACTAACCGGGAGACCTGAATCAGTGTATGAAAAGTTTATTTACTCTGATCAGGGCCCGTATTTATCAAACTTCTTAGAGTGGATTTTTAGACTTAAGTGCTGAAAATTTCTTAGATTTGCTCCTACTNATACTATGAGACACTATGAAATACTATACTATACTATACTATACTATACTATACTATACTTACGTACATACAGTATGCATATATATGTGTGTGTATGCAAGATCTTGTGGGACTTCCAAATAAAAACAGACAAAATGGGAATGGCCAACCAACCAGATATTGTGATCGTTGATAAGCTGCAGAGGACAGCCATTGTGATCGATGTGGCCATTCCTAATGATGGAAACATCAGGAAAAAGGAACACAAGAAACTGGAGAAATACCAAGGGCTCAGAGAAGAACTAGAAAGAGCCGGCAGGTGAAGGCAACTGTAGTGCCCGTGGTCATCGGAGCACTGGGGGCAATGACCCCCACACTGGAGAGGTTGCTCCAACAAATACCTGGAGAAACACTTCAGACATCTCAGTCCAGAAGAGTGCAGTCTTAGGAAGAGCTAAGATACTGCGAAGAACCCTCAAGCTCCCAGGCCTAGAGGACCCAAGCTGGAGATGGAAAACCACCCACCCGAGCAAGAGGGGTGGATGAGAGAGTAGTTTTTTTGTTTGTTTGTTTTTATTCATATAGAAAAAGTAGAGAGTTATGGGGTCAAATTTATAAAGGATTGCGTGGAAACCATACTAAAAATGAACGTACGGCCAAAAGGCGGAAATGGCGTACGCCAAAAAAAATTCAGATTTATAAAACCATGCGTACACATGTTTCTGCGCACCTTTCATTTATAAATCACAGCCGCACCTCAGAGTTTACGCATAAGGTCCCACCTCAGGTTCTACCCTCTACACGCCCACATTCAACCATAAACAGTCAATGTAAAGTACCTCATGAATGTTAAGATGTATTTAAATCAGTCAGCTGATCAATGTCAACAAAAGTGATTGGTTCAGACACGCTCTGTTGTGCGTTTGGAGGATGACAGGTGCTGACAGCTGCTCACGTGAACAGAATGTCTGTAACTGACACAGATTTTCCCTCATTTTGCAGATTTACAGACATTTAGAGTAATCTAATGATATTTTTCAAAAACTCAGCTTCAAATTTATTTTCTCTCAGAGCCTGGAGGACGATAAAAACAATAAATAAAATTAAATAAGTCAGATAAAGTTAGAAATAAGTTCACCGCTCTTCTCCCCCATCCTCCCCCTCCTGCCTGCTCTGTTATCTGCTGCTGACCATCTCCTCACCTCCTCACATCCCACAGCCCTGCATGCGCATGAGAGAAATACAGACTTTAAAAGTGAACTTTTTATAACATCCACACTGGTGAGGGGTGCGCCCTGCATGTGTACCCAAAGCGTGATTTTTGCTGTCGTGCTGTTGAAATGTCTCTTGTCGGGGAGGGGTCTGTGGGTCAGGGTCGTCTGAGGAGGAAGGAGATGAATGGAGATGTGTGAACTTTTATTTAAGATTTAAGTTTTTTTATTTCAAAGGTCCTTATTTCTCACAAGAAAGCTGATGATAAAGTTGAATAAAAATATAAGTTTGATTATGAAGTGAAATTAAATATCTGACAGTGATCATTTGTGTGGCTATAATTCCTCACTTCGCCATCTGTGTCGCAGCTTCCCGTCTCCAAAATAAGCATATGCATCGGTCAGAGCTGGCTGAGGGACCGCACATTTTCATGACAAGTTTGGATTTCATAAATCACAACATTTGCATGAAAAGTGGTGTACGCATGTTTCTGGGCTTGTTTTGTGTGTATGCAAGCTTTATAAATCTGACCCCTGGTCTTGTTACATGGACAAAATGTACCAACAGCCACCCAGATCAAAAATCACAACCACTAACAAGCTCAAGCATGTGCTACTACCCCATTTACTTTACTCTTTTGTGCATTGCTCACAATTAACACTCACACAAATACGGCTATATGTCAGTCAATTTTACAGTCGCTTTACTGAAATTTGGAGTGCTATTATCTGAGAGTCATTGTCAATGCATAGTTAAGGAGTGACATCTCGTAATGTTGCATTAGAATGTAAGTCTGTGAACCTTATTGTCAAGATTAGACTAAATCAGCCAAGACTCATACCTTAAAGCTAAAAAAGTTAACTTTTATAAATTTTAACTGTCACTATGTCCTGACAGTAGAATATGAGATGGACAATATGTGATAAAAAATCAAGCTCCTCCGGCTCCTCCCAGTGATCCTACTGCCATTTGCAGAAATAGACGGCTCCTCATAATCAGCCAATCAGAGGCAGGAATGCCAATCACGCACTGACCTCGCCCTTCTTCCGCACTCATTCAAGCTCAAGATTGCTGTGCTGTTGAAACAACCTAACTTTACATTTTCTGCGAGTTCTGAATGTGTCATGCTGTTTTTCCGCCATCACTGCTCGGTTCTGCTCACTATGCTTCGCGTTCAAGGCGGGCTCCATGTGGGGGAGGAGCTGTGGAGGGAGGGCTGTAGAGAGCAAGGGGGAAGGGCCTGTAAGGTGTTTCCTCAGAACTTCCCACTGCAGTTTTTACACAAGATTAATTCTAATACATTACTCCTGAATGAAAGGCAGTGGTTCATTTGCATTCCTCTAAGGACTTCTAAGCCATTAACTTATTTGTTATTTTGACAGTTCTTTGGTGAGTCGATGTCACTGCATTAGGTCCTTTTGAACGATCTAAAACAAAAAGAAGGAAATAGCCTCAGTTCTGTTCTCATCGTGCATTTCGAAGTGTACTCACCAACTTCAGCTGGCAGGGACCTGAGGCGAAGAAACCGGCTGCTCCGATGTGCAGAGAGAGAGGCAGTGGGAGGCCAAGCCCGAACAGATGAGCCTTATCTGGGCCGAGCATGTGTGAGAAGCCCTTCCACCCCCGCCTGTCCTGTAGCCCTGTCTGTCCGTCTGTCTGTCCATCAGCTCAGAAAAAATACACTTGTGATCGCATCCAAACGCACAATACCACACATTTCGGCGCATGAACACACAGACGCTGTGCTATAAATTCAAATAGCATATGCACAAGCACAGATATGCACTTTCTGCTCCCAGTTTCCTTCACACATCCATGAAGACACGCACACTGCCAAGCCAGCGCAGCCACCACCAAAACTGGAATTGTGCGCGTGTGTTTGTTTTATCTGTGTGGCGCTTCTGTTGCAGCCCTTTGCAATAAAGTTGAAGCACATCAAAGCTTTGAGACGAGCTGCCTTTTAAAGACTGCGGTTGATAAACACATGTTTGAAGCTTGTGTTACTGTCTGTCCCCATCCCATTGGAGCTAACTTGGGTAAAAAAAAAATCACACTTCTTCATTTAAAAGGGATGGTGTGTATCTGTTTGTGTGTGTGTGTGGTGAATGTTGGACTGTGGTTTTACAGCTGCACGAGTCTGAGTCTTGCTCATGAAAAAGGCCTTCCTCTAGAGAATCAGCTGCCATACTTTCTATCTGTGGGGATTCTTCTGTTTGCCCACTGACTTCTCTCAAGTTCTTATCAGAAGACTCAAAAGGAGTTCTGTGTCCCACCTCAGCAGAATGGGGTCACGGCTCAGTGCTCCTCCGTGCACACATCTTTGCTTGCACTTTTTTTTTTCTGGTGTCTGTGTGTGCATGTTGGAGCTGTGACTCGGTGATTTTTAGGATTATGGTATTAGGCCCTAGATGAGCAGGCCTGATCCTAAATCAAACTCACACAGACGGTCTCCCACATCACATTCTCACACACAATCCCCTCCAGGACAGGCGGTGTCAGCCGAGTCTTACCCAGAGACGGCCTCACAGTCGTGTTGCCATTGTGAGTGGCACATCCAGAGTAGACTCAGATTAGGCCCGTGATCGTCTTAGCATGTATTATAAAACAAGACGGCCAAGCAATCCAACGCCAGAGGACACTGTGAAAACATTAATCTCTGTACTGTGACCTTGGATGATTCTTAGCCTTTATTACTTTGACATAAACCTTCAGTCAAAGCAGTAGAATTTGAATAATCCATTTCCTTCTTTTTTTTGTTACTGTACAACAGAATGAAAAAGGATGTTCACAGGGATGAAAATTGTTTTCATTTATTGCAATCATCTGCAGCATATTAGAACCTTTTGGATTATTTTATCTAACTCGTTACCTGTTTTATTTGCTGCAATTCTTTCTCTGTGTATGTCTTCATCCTTCATGCGCTCCACTTTTTCCTTGCCTCATGCAGGCGTCCCCGGCAGTGACTACATTAACGCAAACTATATTGATGGCTACCGCCGGCAGAATGCCTACATAGCCACTCAGGGACCCCTCCCTGAGACTTTTGGAGATTTCTGGAGGATGGTCTGGGAGCAGCACACAGCCAACATTGTCATGATGACCAAGCTGGAGGAGAAGTCACGGGTAAGATGGTGGGATGGGTTAATACTGGAGTATAAACCCATGATAGATATGGTTAGAATAAAATAAGTTAACTATAACTGTGATAGAAAAATCAAAGGACTAAAATAAAATAGATAAGAACAAGGCAAAAATCCAGATCTTTTAAAGGACAAAAGAAATGATTAGCACATGGTTTAACAAAGAAATACTTTGATAAATTATATACTGTAGGGTATATTTGTTGGCTATGAAAAATAATCTGTTATACAAAAAAGTACACAAATGTGCTTTTAGATTTTTATTTTTATTTTTTTAAAGATTTCAAATGTTAGTAACAGGTTAATGAAATCAACTGCTAAAAGTTTAGTTCAAATCCTTTAAAATTAGATTCTGTGGAAAGGTTATAAACAATTATTATCATGTTTGTTGTAGATTTTAGGTTTTGGAGCAACCTTTATTTGAAGACAAAGTTTAATTTTAACCTGACTGATAGCTAATAGCTTGTCCAAGTGAAGCATTAGCCCAAGAGAATTGCTGCCATCTTCAATCTAAAAATAAAAGTGCAGTGGTCCTTTTAAACAATTCTGTTTTTTAAATTGTCACGTAATTGTCAGTTTTGCATTCCACAACTACAGTATTTACATACAATTCTGTAGTTTTTGTTAATGTGATAGCAGCCATCTTGAATCAGACTTGACTCCTAAACTTAATTAGTTGTAAATAATTATGATTACTACTACTACTACTACTACTACTACTACACACATCATTATGTTATTGCTTACATTTCTTAGAGCTGAGTGATAATTAAACAAAATCTTTCCTAATTGACGTCATTAAAAGTGCTATCTACAGCAGGTAAGATATTGCCTGTTTGTAACCTTTCCACAGAACCCCAATTCAAAGAGCTGAACTATCCCTTTCAGAAAGAATAAAAGCTCTACTGAAGAATAAACTAAAGGCAGGGTGAGCCTGCCACAGTAGAACAGAGTTTATTGGTGAGCAAGGCCAAAAGGGATTACAGGCACAGCTAAACTGGGCTCGGTAATGAATTAGAAAGTCATTTGGTTTTGAGGCATTTTGCTGTTAACTGAATGTGCGCTTGAGTGAAAATCCAGTGTAATGAGGATGTCACGTAAGAACGAAATGAACAAGAATGGCCTGAGGTGTGAGTCATGATTAAGTGCTAACCAATTATGTCCAAAATTCTTTACAGAAACTGATCCTTTCCTCCCATCTCTGCTACTTTTCTCCTACTAACGTGTGCCTTGTTTTGAAACTCTGGCTTCCTTTTCAACCTTTTTCCAACCGTCTCTGTTGTGTCTCTCTGACCCTCAGATGCCCTCTTATTTCTTCTCTAAGGCAAGACCTCTCTTTCACTCCTTTTTCTAATCCCTTGTTAAATGCAACCTAACCTCACATGATTTCCCCCTTACCTTTTTACCCCTCTGTTCAGTATTTTCCCTGCTGTTTCACCCCACTTTTTTATAAGCCAGTGTGTTGAGCAAGAAGGCAGGCCTGTTTTCGTTTTATCAAAGGGCACTAACTTGGTCTGAAACGGGTTTCATTATAACCACTGCAGTTCAGATAGAGTGCACATCAGATTACATAATTTGCATGATCACATCACAATTATTTCCCCTTCCCGGTGATTATATTGTATTGTTTTGGGCTATTAAAGAAAGTAAGTTGTGAGAGTTTTGTTCTGTTGTGAACCTGGCTGATAATGAAGCTCGTCTTTGTGTCTCTTTATACAATAGCTACAACTGAATGCAGCATCAGCATTTAATTTGAACATTTTAGAAGTTTTATTTTCACTGCTGCATCTCTCCAGCTACCATTTGAACGAGTAGTGCTCTGCTCTTTTGAGAAATTAATTTGATCTCATTTAACACCTCTCAACGTTACACCATTATGTGTTTACCCACTCAGAACACAGACGATCGCAGATGGTCCCACTGTGGGAATCGTGCCAAGATCCTTCCTTTTAGCACAAATCAAACCACGGCCACGCCTGCTGGCCCATAAATCAATGGTTAATATAGTTTTCACACCAGGCTTTCTTTCTTTTTATTTGTTTATTTTTTTCTAAATCCTCTGTAGTAGCTGGCACTGAGCAGCCCCCCTACGTGGACAGCCATTTCTGTCCCCGCAATGTCTCAAGGTCTGGTGGGAAAACAACCATTGGAAAGCTGTAATTACAGCCTGAACGTCCCGGGCCAAAAAGCCTAATCCCCAGTCTGGAGCAGTGGAATGCAGAGCAAGCTGAGCTGAGCTCCCTGCTGTCTTTGATGTGAGGACTGGAGGGATCAGCACATAACGTTTGGTTTGGCCTGGTTCTGCCAGGGCCCTCGTTTCTCTTCTTTCTTATCCTCTGGGATTGATTTTTTATTTATTTTTCCTCCCTCCTTACTGGTCTCTGAGTCTGAGCTGGTGAACTACAAAAATGGTTGCCCTCATTATCAGGGAGTTCTAGATGTTTTGTTGGTTGAGGGATGCTGGGATTTTGTGTTCTGTGAGAGCTTTGCTGGGATTTGTAAGGTTGAAATATGTGGCAGTGTTCAGTGGGGTTTTTGAAACACACTAATAGATATTTTTGAGATCTTATTACTAAACTAAAAAATATTATGAAACTTAAATGTCCCTTGGTTTATCTTACTCTCACTTTTCACCTCACTCACTAAAATCCTTTTTTTTTTCAAACACTGGACTTGTCTTCTGAGCATATTTGTTTCCCAAACATTACTGTTTAAATTTTGCTCAATCTGTCACTGATCTATTTCTTCACTCCTTTCTTCTATTTTATTTGTATTTTTTTTGCACCTTTAAATGTGCCTCCTCTGCATTTTTCTACATTTCTTTACACACACACTCGTGCCCACCACTCTGTTTCAGCCTTGCTTCTATTCTCTTGTTAGGTGAAGTGTGATCAGTACTGGCCTACGCGTGGCACCGAGACCTACGGATTGATCCAGGTCACTCTGCTGGACACAGTGGAGCTGGCCACATACTCCATGAGGACCTTCGCTCTTTACAAGGTAATGTTTGTAATGCAGCAGAGCTGGGCTAAGTACAAAAGCACACATTTCCTAGCAAACACAGCCCATCAGTAGCGTTTTGCTTTTACTGTAATCAAACAGATTTTCAGATTCTCACTTCAAATAGACTAATTAGGAATAAAAGCCCCAGTTTGTTCGGATGAATTCACCGTCTGCAGCGTCTAAACTTTACAGCAATGTCATGTGCCTTTTCCTGCTTCCTCATATTTTCTGAACATTTGTGGCCTGTTGACATCGCATCACACATAATTTACACCCAGGTGTAAAGCTGTCCACGTGTGAGTGGACCACAACACTGAGAGCAAAGATGATTTGAGACTTTTGCAAAATGCTGAGTCACTTGTGCATCTAATGATCACTTTCTGAGAGTTCCCTTCAAACTGCTGGTTCGTGAGGTTCATGATGTATTTTGCTAACATGACAAACACATACAGAAAATTACATCCCCCACCTTTTGATGTCAGACAGTAAAGAGCTCTTTAGATGTGGGGGGAAAAAATCTTGCTGATTTTATAGCAAAAGGAAAAGCTGCCAAGCTTGAACTCGTTTAACAATAATAACTATAAATGAACAGGGGAAAAACTGATGTTGTAAATGCACAAGTGTTTAATAAATCAAAGTCTTACAAAAAAATAGGTTAAAGGTATTAGAGAGTCCAGAAATGAACATAGATGAGAGAAAATGTCAGCCATCACTGAGGGATTAATGCAGTGATAGGAGACATAGTGGAAAAATGGAGCTGGGAGTGTTGTTGAGCCACATGTGTTAGCTGTTAAGTGCCAATGTTGTGGTTTTTTTAAACACATTTGTAACATTTGCAGTCACATACCATATATTAAAATCACAAGTGATATTTTACTGCTGGAGTCTTAACAGAGAGAAACATATTACCAAAGGATCAGCCGGTGAGCTAAGTGTTAAATGAGACCGCAAAGCTGCTTCAGACACTGGAGGAAAAGGTGGAAAGGTTACAAAAGAAAGAAATGTACATCAGTCTATTCAATTATAAAAGATACTTTAAGTATACAATAGTTTTCTCCTTTCAACTGTCTCTCAGCACTCTGTCCCACTCGTCTTCATGCTCATGTATCAGTGGTCTGGCAGGATGATAATACCAGAAAATTAAAGTTGAAGTGGCTGTATGTGCTCTGTTCTTACCGGTTTATCCAATTTGGAGTAAATATCTGAGTACAAAATCTTCTGGTTATAAAACAGGTCTGAGTACATCAGTTGCACAAAGTGTCAGGGGTCTTATCTCAGTAAGTTCACAAAAGCGGCCTAATTTGTGTCCCGAAAGGCAGTCGTGTAATAAAATATTTACTAAACAGCTCCACTTAGAGATGGTGCCTACACTGCAGGGTTTGAACTGAATGTTATGTCTTATATTGGACACATTAGTTGTAATAATATTAACAAAAGCATGTCAGAATGCAGATTTTATCATCTGGACTTTATCTGTCTCAACACATTGAAAATATTTCAATCGTACACGTTTGATATTTCAACAACATGGCCAAAAAGATACTTCAAATCGTTATTGACAGAGGAAATCAGGTTCTATAGAACATTTATGACAATTTACTGTATTTTACCTGTTGTAGATCAGACTGACAGCTAAACCAAGTGAGGGTAAACCAAAAGTAGATCTTAATTTTCCTATGTGAGGTTTTTCAAAGAGCTGTCCACAATAGGCGAGACATTATTGTTTGATCTTGAGCTCTCCTTCTGTGTTTACAGAGCGGCTCCAATGAGAAGCGTGAGGTTCGTCACTTCCAGTTCACAGCCTGGCCAGATCACGGGGTGCCCGAACATCCCACCCCATTCCTGGCCTTCCTTCGTCGGGTCAAGTCCTGCAACCCCCCTGACGCGGGACCCATGATCGTTCACTGCAGGTGCGTCTGTGTTTGGGTATCGTCAGCTGAGGTTCTTATCAGCAAACTGAGCACAAATTATTCACCGCATAAATCCAGGTAACCCAAAAGAAACAAATCCGATCTTAGAAACACTTGTGGGTGATTTGAGGTTTGAGTTTGAGAAAATCAACTGGAGTCCAAGAGCACTTGTATTAAACTATTCTGAGGTTCTGGACAAAACTAAAAATTACCTGCCATTATCGAAACCCCTAAACCACCCTCACTGACTTAGACACTCAGATTCCTTTCTGAACAACATCCATCATCTCAAATGTTCCCCATGATTAGCTTTAACAGTTGACAATTTACAATTTAAGTTCCTGATGAATCAGAGTTCATAAGTTTACATGAAAATGAACTGCTGTTTATGCAGCAGGAGGTTTCTGCGTTGAATCTGAGAAGATTCTGGAAACATGTTATTACTGCCTTGGCACAGTGTTGAGCTCAAATGCTGGAAAGAAGAAGAAGCTGCTATTTTACTTTTTGCAGTAACGAAAGGAATAAAGAGCTTAGCTGAGTAAAGGCAATATGGAGTAAAAGCTTTCAGGAGGAAGAATAAATGTGCAGGAAAAGGGAACGTGGTGGTGGTGGGGGTGAGGGGTAAGAAATGAGGGATTGAGACGATGATTGAGAAAAAGTGCTACCTAGGGAGTGGAAGTCAGAAGAGGAGACTCGGTGCAGGATGGGAGAGAAGGTGAGGTCAAATCCGGGACGCAATGAGTGAAAATGATGAATTAAAGAAAAGGAGATGGAGAGAAAACCACTTTTTGGGGGAGGGGGTGTACAAATGTGAGGGTGAAAGAGTGGCAACACTAGCTGTGCAAGTTCTGGACGGGTGCTTAGAGAAAAGATAAAGAGGCAGGGAGATGAGGGCAAGAAGGCTGGCAGGAGAGGAGCTCTTCCTAATCTTCTGTCACAGTCAGATGGAGTATCCGACGGGATTATCAGTCAAATTTAATTATCTCGGCAAAACTCCATCATAATGTGCCTTAACGTACCAAGCAGCCTCTGTATCGAACAAAGGGCTGAATCTCATTCCATCTGCACAAATGTACAGGGTGATATTAATTTAACCATGTTAAAGAGATTTTTATTCACTCGCAGAAACTTGCTTGGTCAGGTCATCCCATCGTTTAGGTACCAACACAGCAGAAATGTGAAGTGTTTTGGTGGGCAGCTAAACGTATTATATATCTGGATTATATGTCGATAGGGGTGATATCATCCTATGCGAGCCAGACGGCGATGCTGACTCATCGCTGATTTTAATTTTCACATTCTTTGTTGGAAATATTGCTGGCTGGCATCTTTTGCTGTGCTTTCTTGTAAGTTAGAGCCAGATTTGCACTAGTGGAAAAGACGCAGCCAGGGAAAATGACTCCCAACTTTTGTGTGTGTGTGTGTGTGTGTGTGGGGGGGGGGGGGGGTTCATATTGCCATCTGTTTCCCTGCTTCGTTTATTGTTTATTATTATTATTATTTCCCTGTTCATCGGCTTATAGTGCTGGGGTGGGCCGGACCGGCTGCTTCGTCGTGATCGACGCCATGTCGGAGCGCATCAAGCACGAGAAGACCATCGACATCTACGGTCACGTGACACTAATGCGCTCCCAGAGGAACTACATGGTCCAGACGGAGGACCAGTACATCTTTATTCACGACGCGCTGCTGGAAGCAGTGACCTGCGGGAACACAGAGGTCCCTGCCAGGAACCTGTACTCCTACATCCAGAGGCTGACGCAGATTGAGCCAGGAGAGAACGTCACAGGCATGGAGCTGGAGTTCAAGGTTAGGACTGATCACTGCGGCCCCAAAGGTTCTAACTGGTTCATGTTGATAAGAAGGTGCTGGATGAGCCTGAAGCCCTCACCTATTTGGTTATCTGTGAGGGTCAGATGTGCAAAACTGTACCTGCAGTCAGTAATGTAGCCCACCTTTTCCCCACAAGCACATTGGATGGATGGATGGATGGATGGATGGATGGATGGATGGATGGATGGATGGATGGATGGATGGATGGATGGATGGATGGATGGATGGATGGATGGNGATGGATGGATGGATGGATGGATGGATGGATGGATGGATGGATGGATAATAGCTACTTGGACATATTCAGAAAAATCATTGTCTATACATACTCTCCCATTGGTCCATTTTTTCCCATGTGATAAAAACTACAGATGTTTGAATTTTCTGCATATATTTTAAAAATCTCACTAAGAATGAACCAATTCCTTGGTAGATGACCAGAATTAAATCAGTCAATTCAACCTTCAAAAATAATTTTGTTTTGTCCGTTCATTAAAACAACAGCCAAATCACAAGATTCACACATTTGATAAAGAAGTTTTCTTCAAAAATTCAAAGTTTATCTCCCCTTAAGGTGTTTAAAATAAAGTTAGAGGAACAACAAACTAATTTCTAAGGTACCTCAGCTGAACATTTTACTGTTTAGTACAGCGATGTTTAGGCAGAGCTGTTTTTAAGTGCCAGCTGCTGCTTATCCTACATCTGTCCTATAACACCCCGAGGACATAACTATATTTGTAGATTTCTAGTGATGGAGAGAGAAAGCTTCATGACCTGGAGCTGTTTCATGAACAAAATTGAAGTTTTTATGGTAAACATTGTATTTTTTTATTTATTTAAACTGCATTCAACTCATAGATAAGACACAAAACAGTTTTATTCTAATGTAAACATTGCAATGGTCAGCCAGCTGATAATATTCAAACCCAGTCTTTGGTCAGACTAAAAAAATAAATAAATTATTCTAAGATTTACTGGTTTCTATCGGTGTTCCCGGAATTGCTTTTGTCTCAGCCTGTGTTTCATCTGAAAGTAAAAAACTTCAATATTTGATAAGATTCTCGTGCTGTCAGCAATCTGTGTTAAATTTAATGACCTCTAAATGAAAATGAAAATTGTTTAAATGACGTTTGGTACCTCGCTGGGTTCCGCTCTCTGTTAATTACTCCCCGCTTGGCTTTACAGTTATTTTCCTAACTACTTCTTGAACAAGACCAATAACAATTTTATGAAAATAAAATTGAATAAACCTACCAAAATTATGCATTTCTTCCTACGGTTACACTTCATTAAATTTGGATTTCATGTTTATTTATAAAGTTTGGTGTTCTAACTCTTTAAAGGTAGAAAACATTTTATTTTTACTGAGCCCATACCAAATGGCAAAATAAAGCAATCCACTTTGATTTTACACGATTTTAAAGGCTTATGAAGCTGGGGGAAAAGCACAATCTGAAAACCATAAGAACACAAGGAACAGTAGTACAAAAACAAAGATGGTTTTACTTTACTTCATTTTATTTTGTTTATCTATTCCCTAATGAAATCCCTGCAGACTCCAGGTTTGTGGAGTGTATGGCAAAAGCAGGTGTGTTAGATTTTTCCTATAGTGGTATATCTGCTCAGTCGATCAGAGGGTAAAGTCAACACAAAGCGACTGGTTGTAATCTGCTTCATCCTGTGCCCCAGCATTCCTCTCCTAGTAACAGCGTTCTCTCTGAATGACAGTGAAACGAGTGCTCAGCTGTTTTTTCAGTCCTATGTAAATATAAACCGTACGCCAGGATCATCCTGGGATTTCATCTGACTTGAGCACTTTACGGGACGCTATGGTCCGCCGTCTGAAACTTCCATTTTCCTCAACAAAACGCTGAAAGTGTGGGGGATTTTCTTCTTTTTTTTTATTGTTCGTTTTCATGGAAGACTTAAAGCTAGGGACGTGTGAGAGAAAAATCCACAAACGTGGTTTTCCAGCTCCCCGTTTAAGACGTCGTGTTTGCTCTTTCTCGACTCATTGAGTTCAAAGAAAGTATGTGACGAATCAAAGAAAAATACGATTGTACTTGTTTACTGATAATACAGCGCAGATTTAAGTAGGAACGATGTGGAGATTAAAGTTGTTGATGCTGGAAGCGGGGTTCATCGTGCCCAGATGAGCTGTGAGTTTGTGGTCATTGGGATTTTCCAGCTTCATTTGCCCATAAGAAAATAAGGTACCGCTGTTTCTCTCACGGCCGAGGCTTGGTTCACGAGACCCCATTGTTTCCCCCACCGTCTGCGGTCTGACTCTGTCTGTTCTCTGCTGCTCTGTCTTTCATTTAAAGCCAAGTCATCCAATGGTCGAATGTGAGGGAGGTCTAAATGCCTGTCTGCACATATACATACATGTGAATGTGTTTTTATGTCTTTTTTTTTTTTGCGGGGAGGATGAGGGGTGCATTTTATTTTTGTTTTTGCTGGTATAGGATCAAGTGTGGTTCGCATATGTGAGTTGAGACAGTGTGGGGCCTTGTGGTTTCCTGCACCCCGACTCTTGATTTTCCCCTCCTCTTATTCGTCTTATTATATTCCCTCTTCCATTCCCCGATCCCTTCAAGTCGCCCCCGCTTTGTTTGTTCAATTTAAGATGTCTGACTAAATATCCTGAGGCCCGTCCCCAGTTCAATCTTTCAGTTTCACTCGTCCAGTTTGACAAGGACAGACTGGGACTTGGGTTAAACACTTCTCAATAAATGTCTGATTTCTTTGTCTTTATTAATCTGAATTTGTCCATATTTCTTTCTATCCCAGCGTCTGGCCAGTGCCAAGGCTCACACATCTCGGTTCGTAAGTGCCAACCTGCCATGCAACAAGTTCAAGAACCGTTTGGTGAACATCATGCCCTACGAGACGACGCGCGTGTGTCTGCAGCCAATCAGAGGAGTGGAAGGGTCTGACTACATCAACGCCAGCTTCATCGACGGATACAGGTCCAAACTGAACTTTGGCTGTTATCTGTTGTCGGTCGATCCTGTCTGTGATCTTCGTGCCTTTATTGTGTTTTTGTGCTTGCAGGCAGCAGCGGGCGTATATAGCAACCCAAGGCCCGCTGGCTGAGACCACAGAGGACTACTGGAGGATGCTGTGGGAGCACAACTCCACCATAGTCGTCATGCTAACCAAGTTGAGAGAAATGGGACGGGTACGGTGTACACACTCAGGAAAGCACATCAGATTTTATGAAATTTTAACTGAAGCCTGAAAACGCTCACCTTAAATCAAATCCATTAAACGTGAGGTGGAGGTCTGAAAAGAAGCCTTTGTTGTGTCCTCCACAGGAGAAGTGCCACCAGTACTGGCCCGCGGAGCGCTCGGCTAGGTACCAGTACTTTGTGGTGGATCCCATGGCGGAATATAACATGCCTCAGTACATCCTGCGAGAGTTCAAAGTGACCGATGCCAGAGTGAGACATCAGTTTGTTTCTGTGTTTATGTGTGGAAGACAGTCATAGCTCTACTGGTTTACTGTAGAACATAAAAAAATGCATCTTCTGCATTTCAGGATGGCCAATCACGAACAGTTCGTCAGTTCCAGTTCACTGATTGGCCCGAGCAAGGAGTGCCAAAATCAGGGGAAGGATTCATCGACTTTATCGGCCAAGTGCACAAAACTAAAGAGCAGTTTGGCCAAGACGGGCCAATTTCTGTGCACTGCAGGTGGGTTTTTCTAAAACTACCTCAGTGGTTCAGACAGCGTAGTGTAGGGGAAAAAAATACAGTCCAAAATGGTTGACTGGACGAAGTCATTGTTTGAGATGGTCTTTCTCTGGCATCAAAATATATCCACCCCATTCAGTAATGGCTAACACAGTGAGTCAAAAAAAGAAAAAAAATGAACAAGTGAAGGTTTTTTTTTGGGGGGGGGGGGGGGGGGTTGACCTTCAGAATCAATTGAGGTGAAGCATTAAAGAGGACATTGTTTAAAAACAGCACTTTTTGTCTACGCCTGGATTGCAGATTGCTTCAATTTGCACATTTGTGAATGTATCCAGTTCACTGGAATAATATAAGCTCTCATTAAGAAGATTTCTTTTTCAGAATAAAGCTTCCTGATTTCAGTAAGACTATGTCAAACCACGTTTTAGATACAGCAGCAGAGTAAAACGTTAGAGTGTAAAAGTGGCATTTTAAATCTCAGGCTTCTTGAATAAAAAACCTTACTGAAAGAGATCGTGTGCACAAAAGCTGGAAGTGGCATGCAGGAAAAGAGGGAGCGCATTTATAAGAACGAGGCGTGCACATGCATTTACGAGATGATTTCTCTTCATAAATTACAGTTCACCTGGAAAACTGAATTAAAAGCCTCACATTCAGACGCTAAAGGAAACCAGCCTTCAGATTGGTGACAGCTGACAGCTGTTCCTCACAAAGAAGAGCCGGAAAAGTTGTATTTAAAAAGAAACATAACCTAATGTCTCGATTTTAACATTTTGTATTTATAGAATTAAAGCAATAGATCCGATCTTTGAAGTGGGGTTCTGTCGAAAAGCTATGAGCAATAACTGTCTAACCTGTTGAACAACATTATTAGTGTTTTATAACCACCTTTTAGAGCAACAAAGACCAAATTGACGAGCTAATGGCTCCAAGGCCAAAGTGGATCAAAGTTCAAATATGACTGTGACTGGTCAGCTGCTCTAATTTTTACACACAACTCTCAAAGCATTTTTTGCTTTACCATTAACAGTGCTGGAGTGGGGAGGACGGGTGTGTTCATCACCCTCAGTATCGTCCTGGAGAGGATGAGGTACGAGGGAGTGGTGGACATCTTCCAGACAGTGAAGATGCTACGCACTCAGAGACCTGCCACCGTTCAGACAGAGGCAAGCCTCCTTAATGTGCTGATTCAACATTTTTCACCATTTAATTTTTGCATGCTACTTTAGCCATTCATGCATCAAAATGTTCCGATTTTTCAGGAGGTTGATGCTAAGATGTGTAGCTTTTCTAACTTTTGTACTTTATTTACAACTATTTTTCCTGTACTATACATTGATTGCTTTAAAATCTGCTTCAGCATTTTATTCTTTTTAGACTGCTTTTAGTTGTATCTACCGCTCTGCTACATTTGGTTTTAATACTTTTTAATACTTTTGACTTTTAGCTAGCCTTTTGGTACTTTTAGTGTCTTGCTAGCTTTAGATTCGTTTAGACATCCCTTTGCCACTTTTGTGATATAGCTTTGCATTGAGATAGCTGTTTGCTGCTTTCAGCTAGCATTTTGCTACTTTTAGCTTTTTTCCCAGAAAATAACATTTCTATTGTTTATATTAGCATTGTTATGACTTCTTTTGTTTTTGGTTCCTGCCACTGACTGTTCCTTTGCGTCCCTTCAGGACCAGTACCAGTTCTGCTACCGGGCCAGTCTGGAGTATTTGGGAAGCTTCGATCACTATGCAACATAAAGCCAGTTGCTGTCTGTCACGCCACGTTCGGCCGAGCGCTCCCCTTTTTTTGTAGTGTCACACACAACCTAAATAAATGCGCCCTGGCTGGAACGTGTTTGTAAAGATGTTGCCACCACACGCAGAGCGAAGGGGGGGAAGAGGCCTTCGGCTCGTCCCGTACCCAAAAACAGCACTTCTAACTGAGCCATAGCATCCTGCTTTGACAAGGGGGTGTCTCCTTCCACCCCTTCAGCCCAAACACAAACGCACCCCTGGGTCAGTCTGAAGCAGCAACTTCAACCACTGCTCCCAAACAGAATACTTGATCAAATATGGATTTTTTTTCTGTTTGTTTTTGTTCTGTTTTAGTGCTTCTGTGAGCACCGAGAATGCTTTGTGTTGTTTAGGTGTGGAACTCTCACCTCGTCCACCACCAGTGTAGCATCACCAAACAAAAGGACCAAGCTACGGTATTTTTCATCAATCACCTGAAAATTTTGATTTTTTATTTTCTTACATCACAAGGACCGACGAGTGGGAATCCACAAATCTATTGAATGAAGGCCTCATGGACCGAAGGAGCACCAGAGAATTGCCTGTAGGAGACTGAAAACACAGCACTCAGTGTTAAAAAGACAAAAAAAAATTAAAAAAAATAACTCACATATATTTAAAAAAAAGAAAGAACCAACTTTTTTTTTACTTACGTTCAGAAACAGACTCTTGTTTCCTGTGAATAAGAAGTGAACATTTCTACCACACAGTAATAAGAACCATTTAAAATAAGGGAAATGTACGAGGTTTAAAATGCACACCACAAAGTAAAACATGAATTTAGTTTTTTAGAAAGATATATGACTATATTGTTTTTTAAAACCTGGGTATATTATATTCCCCATTGACATATTCTGTTTTTTTTTTGTTTTGTTTTGTTTTGTTTTGTTATTTTGTCATTGTTCCCACTGACCAGAAAAACAAAACCAAGGTTGTATCTTTTCTTTTTGTCCTGTGTAAAAATCGAACGAGCTGTAGCCATTTTGTTTTTAAATGTACAATCAAAATCTAGTGTGGAAAACGTTCACAGTTCTGCAACAGATGCCACCTTTGGGTGTCGTTCACGTATTCTCCGCCCTAACCTTTTTATAAAGATGGTGCCCACCAGCGGGGGGCACAGTGGGAAGGGGGGGTCCAGTAGTCCTATTAAGTTGTTTCTATGGATTTTACATGGAAAGTCAGTTAAAACACAAGTGCAGAGTGTGCACAGAAGAAAAAAAAATACTCAAAAACACAACTATTTATGTGTCAAAATAAGCTTCACGGAGATCTTGAGCAGGGGTGTCGAAAATGGGCGGGGGGGGGTTTGGTGCAGAGGGGACAAATTTCTCTCTCTGGAATGCTCACCGTAGACTTTTCTCTTTGTCCGACTCAGTGTGCAATAAGTAGATGTGTTATATATTTTTCATGTGGAGTCACTAACTGCAGTTATTTGCCATGATGAGGTTGGTAGTGATGATGATGATGATGATGTTAAGACTTCTTTTTTGTTTGTTTGTTTGTTTGTTGTTTGGTTTACCCCCACCATTCAGCGTGTCCGAGAGGAGTGACCTCTGACCTCTTTCACCATGCTGCGACTCCAGTAGTCAATGTCATCCTCCTGTGGCGAGCAAGAGAGCGACTGAAGTCACATTTCAAACAGCATCTATTAAGTCTTTTGATTTTAGATTTCTAGTGCCTTATATTACACGCCTATTTTGATAAAGTTACATTAAAGGGTTTTTTTGTCTGTATTTTATGTATGCTTGTGGGATCTGAATGTTTGATTTTGTTCAGTTATGATATGTGAAAGTATTTTGTTGTTTTTTTTCTTGTTTTGGCTGTGAATTTTCCAGCAGGAGGCGGCTCCGTGTTTATTTTCAAACCTAAACTGTATTATCATATCTCCTTTAATCAGGTGTATTGTGTTACAGAAGCTGAATGGTCTGATCTTGGTTTGTTTGTTTTTTTTAACAGAAAAGTTTGAGCCCTGCCCATTGTTTCTTGCACCTATGCGAGCGTTGTGTATTTCCTCTTCACGTGGAGACTCGGCTCAGACACTTGCTCAGCTATGCAGAAATCCTTATCAAGCTGAACGGTTCATTTTGGTAGTTCGAACAAAAACAGAAGGGGAAAAAAATGGGATTATGTAATCAACCTGAAGCCTCGTCTGCGCCCTGTGGTTTCCTGTCTGTTTTCCAACATCGACAAAGGTGCTAACAGCACAAAACGGATGTAGTCGTTAACACTTAAGATGGTCAACATTTGTCCACAATCTTACAGGAAGCCCTGTCGTCATTTTTTTGTATGCATGGCATCACTTTTGAGATCCCCCCTTTGGTCACGGGGGTCATGGGAAGACTTGCACTTTCTCTCTTTGTACTATGCACTAATACTAATATGTGTAAGAGCCCCCAACCCCCACACAAAAAGGAGACTTACTTGAACTCATTAAAGATGGATCTTGTAATTCTCACACAGTTGTGTATATGTAAATATCACAGAGAACACAGAGTTAACTGAAAGGTATACCTAAATGGATAAATACATATGATATAAATGTAAAGGCAAAGAGTGAAGAGAGGTGTATCAGATAAAATGAGTGATATAAGAGGACGCACTTTCGATCACAGTTTTATGGCACAGCAGTGTGTGCAATAATACACCACGTTGTGGATTTTGTCGTCCCACAAAAGAAGTTTCACAAAAACATGTTCTATTCTACCCGCGCCCCCTAACTTATCATGTAGATGGATTAAACTGGAGTTTATAAATTGTAAAAAAAAAAAAAAAAAGGAAAAAAAAGAAAATATGGTGTGTTAACTTGGGTCATTTACCTCCAATTGGTCTGTACATGTAAACTGTTTTCATTTTGTTTCCAGATCTGAGTCAACAAGTGCTTTTTATTTTCTTACATTACAAAAATGGAAAAAAAATTAATTAAAAAAAGTAAAACAACAAAAAAAAGAAGCAGGTCTGTATGGATTTCTGTTCTTTATTGACACAGGTTTCATTTGTTACAAATAAACTCAAGTGAAATAATTGCTGCCGTTTTTTTCTGATCACTAACACACAGCAACACTAGTCTGAAGAAGAGCAGGAGAACTGGTCATATTAAAATAGGGTCACAAAATAACTTAAGATCAGAATATGCCAATGTAGCATTTATGCCATTAATGCATAAATGCTACTAATGCACAACGTTGCCAATGGGATTTGTGGCGGCCATCTTGCTAGGTGCTGCACCAATCTTACTTTACTTGTTAAAGCAACCCACTGGTAATGCCTTGTAGTGCTATATGCTGTATTATCAGTCGTAAAAAATACTTAGAAATATAAATCCTCAAATATTAAAGGCATCAGTACATGTTCTTGGTGGAACAGTAAAAGAGTCACTGCAAAATCATGTGCTGTGATTTGACAGTGAAAAGTCAAACGTGAGTGGACATCTCCGCTCACAGCCCGAGTCCGTTTCCTAACACAGATTTAACAAGAGGCCCTGTGAGGCTGGAATGCTCATTACACGTCTCAACATAACGACTATAAAAGTCTGCCGGATGGAAAAGAAAGGGTACAGAGGGGATGACAGAAATATTGTTGCTTTTCTTGGCATCGTACAATTAGTGGTGGAGAAAAGGGTCAAATCTTTACTAGATGATGGCATAAATCTGCACAGTGGACAAATCAAGACACTCAAATAGCAGCAGCACAGGAAAAGCAGTGCTTTGCATTTATTTTCTGAGTGGGGTTTTGTGAAAATGTTATGCACAATCAACATCTTACCTGATGGAGATAGCTCTTTGAACAAAACGTGTTTATATCTGGTGTTATGAAGTCTCTCAAATACTTCCAGTTCAAGAGACCTCTGCTTTAAACTCAACTCAACCCTGTGCCATGCATGCCTACAAATAGAAAAAGTGGAAGAAACCATCTTAATATTTAGGACGTTTGGCAGAATACATACAATTTTGTCACATAAGTGGTATAATTTCCTTAAAATTATTTTAACTTTTTTTACATATCTTTTTAAAGATGCATCCCATCTACAAAAAACAAATGTTCATATTGATGTAACAGCCACATTTAAACACATTAAATTGTCCTTAAATGCTGGTGGATTCATGTCAACGAAGAAAGTGTTCTAGAGCAAACTCAAGTATATAAAGTACACATAAATGTACAAAAAACAAAAGTCAGCTCCTGAATGCGGTGAACCTTTTGATGAACGGGTACAATAGTACTAAATAGGAAGAAGTAGTTAGACTGCAAAAAATGTAGAAAAATTAAAAATTAACAAATGTAAATCAGCAATCACACAATTAAAACAAGTTTCAAATTATTCTTCCAAAGTTTCTGTTGGATTTCAAATATTTTTAAACTTAAAAACAAAAAATAAAATAAATCACAACTCTTTTATAATTTCTAAAATTACCAATTTATTTCTTACAGATTGAATTTGACTTGACAAACAATTCAAATAAAAAATAAAAAATAAACTTGTAATTTTTTAGTTTTTTTTTTCTTACAGCAGTTAGCAATAGTTTTTAACTATAGCAAGGCAAAAATAAATACATATTTTAAATAATTTTCAACACTGGATTTCATTCAACGGAGCAACAGTAGCAGTTCAAGATAACAGGGCCCAGAGATCCTCCATGTCAGGTGTGTCTTCCTGTCTGAGTCATTAACCTGATTACGTTTGATTCTTCAATAGTTCCTGATGTCAAATGACAGACGTTATAAAAATTGTGTCGTTATGGATGAAACCTTATGCAGATAGGAAGCCTTCGTGGTGTATTTGGACCGAGCCCAGCGGAAGCAGTTAGGAAATGGAGCTTAACATGCAGGAAAACAGAAAACAGGAAAATATTACAAGCATAAAATAAACTTTCTAAATCAAAATCGGAACCTAGAGGAGAAACACCCTCCCTGCAAAAACAAAAAGAAAACAAAAAAGCTCATTAATGAACTATTTAGAAAAAATTCACATTGATTTTTTTTCCATGTACAAGGACATAATTAGTCGTTTTCAAAAGGGTTACGTGACTACTCTAAGTCTTGTTCATTTTCCCTGACGGACGAGGCAGCAACGCCCTCTTTTTCACCCGCTTTAAACGAGTCCAGCCTGTCACACCGTTCACTCACTCATGACTGGTGGTACCATGGCTCACACAAACCAAAAACCTGACATTCCTCACTTTTCGCAAGAGAGCAGTTTGACCCACAGATGCCGAAAGGGAAGCAGATCCCAAAAAATTAACGCTCAAGCACAAAAAAAAAGCTTCTCGGCATCCACCGTTATTTCAGAGCATTCGTTAGTCTTTGATCTTTCTCCATCCCTTCATTTCTCCTTGTGGCCGCGCTGCTCCCATGTGCTTTTGACAGCTGTACGGAGGCCCGGCAGGGCCACATAGTCATTCTGAAAGCGGGAGTTTGGAGTCCTCTGTCTCTTCCTCTCCCCCTGCGTGGTGAAGAAGGCGTCCTCGAAACGCATGCTGGAGGCCGTCGACTACAAAACGAGACGGGAGGAAACTGGTGAGTGCAAAGGGAAGTCATGACTGAGTGTCCAACTCAGGCTTTTCCAGTTTGCCACTAATACTTACAAGTCTACGTTTCACCTTTTTAGGGAGACCTTCATCTAGGGTGTAGACGTCTTCCCTCTTAGCTAGAACCTGAGATCCATCTTCAAACTCCACCTGAGAGAACATAAACGTTTAAAAAACCTATTTACATCAGTTCTGGGCTGAGATTTACATGTGCACACTTGAAGCGTAAATATCCATAAACTTTAAGTAGTTTCAGGTTTGTATTCTTAGTGAACCTTCTCTAAAGATGGTGTTATTACCAACCAAACCACCAGAAATCAAGACAGATTAAAAAAACTTGATGAATTCTTTAACTTATCTAAAATTTGCTTTATGTAATTTACATGTAAACAAAATCTGCCTCCAGCAATAAAAAATTTAAGCAATCTAGAAGTTGAGTTCTGTGTAAAATCCCTAAACAGTTAATTTCTTACTTGTGTTTTTTTTAACTTAAAGTATGTGCTGAGGATGATTCTCAGCTTTTACCAAGTCCAATTTTATCTCATTAGCTGTAAAAATTAGATATTGTGCAAAAACAACACAACAAAACAAATCTGTGCACACATGCACAAGCAAAAAATACTCTTTTGTTTTAGTTTTTGGAAGCAGAAATAAATAATGTTTGCATGAACCACTAAAAATATTGAAGTCATTATAAAAGCAGCTTTAGACCTGGCCCTGATCAGACTAACTATTTGCTAGTTAATCTGGTCAGATATAAATTATATTTCTCCAACCTGAGGTTGTTCAAACATCCATCTACAACAGGTGGGACATTGTTTAGAAATCTTCTTTAAACGATCTAAACCTATCGTTTGAAAAAAAATTTATATGACTTGTGATTTTTAACCCCTTGTCTCCCCTGGAATTTGTTAAAAGCCTTTCGACAATTTTTATTTTTTGTAAGGGTGTCAAACTAAAAGTACAAACCATAGGAAGTCATCGGTCACCCTATTTTTCAAAATAAAAGCCCCAGGCAGCATCTGAAAACATTTAGAAAATGCACCATTTTTACCCACTGTTGGAACAAAAACTGTTGAGGGGTTAAGCACTATTATTAATATAGAATTCAACATATCACACTTTATAATTCCTAACAAAACTACTTTCAGCGCTCCTAACGCTTTAAATCTATGTTTTGAGTTTTATTTATTTTTTATTTTTTTTTGTCTGGTTTCTGTTTCTGTTCAGGAAATTCAACGTTCTAAAATGACACAGTGGTTGGAACAGGGTCGTATTTAAAACACACCTTGACAATGGAAAACTCTTGTTCAGCCTTTTAAAAAAAATAAAAATGCGACCCATGTTTGCTGAGAGTTTGCGTCACAGAGGCATTTGTGCATAACTAATGCTTGACACCCAACTCAACTAAATAAAGCTTTAAGTGGAAGCCCAGAGAGACTCTGCTCAGTGAATAATTCAGGGAGTTTGAATAATGCAGATTGTCACCTCCTCCTCCTCCTCCTCCTCTCTCTCTTTCCTCGACCTATTTTTTTTCCCACTGTGGGTCTGTACACCTTTTACTTCCAACATCTGTTTTTCTCCTCCCTACCCATCATCACTTCTCATCCTGCCTCTCTTTATTGAGAGGCAGCACCACAGGAGTCACACAACTCAAAAAATGGGTGCTACTCTGACCAACAACAGCTCCTGCAAGTTTATTTATTATTCTTAAACAGAAAAAAAAAACCTATTCAACCTCTCTCAACCACCTCCACACACAAGGATAAAACCAGTGCACACTGAAGTGGTCGACCAGTGCAGTACCTGATACATGTAAGAAACGTTGGATCCCAGGTATTTTGCGCTGTAGAAGAGGCCGTCGGGCCATTTCACTTGAACAGCTTCCCCAACTTCTGGAGGACCCAGGTTCACACAGTCTCTGCTCTGAAAATACAGAAAAGAGTGTTTTGGTTTCAAAATTTTTTTTGTAAAATGAGTTTCTGACTTCGTGACTTTTATAAATGTGCAGTAGCTTTACACTGTACTGGTGATTTATTAGAGACAATTTACAGTATATTAAAGAAAGTCCTCTAAGCTGCTTCTAGGTCTACCCTGGAGGTCTCGTCCCAGAGAGATGTGCCTGGAAAGCCTCCAAAAAGAGGCACCGGAAGCAACCATCTCAGCTGAATCCTTACATTGCAAGGAGCAGTGGCTCTACTTGTAGCTCCTACTGACTGGATGGAACTCATTTCAGCTGCTTATATCTGGGATCTTGTTCTTTCAGTCAGGGTTCATACCTCACAAGCATAGGTGAGGTTGGAATGTAAACGCAGATTAAATCAAGAGGTTTGTCTTTTGGCTCAGTTCCTTCTTTACCACAACAAGGTGAGCACAACAGTCATTAAAACAAATAAAAATGTTCATTTATCTCTGTCTCCAACCAACCATCACTCAGATTCTTGGACTTCGAAAGGGAAAAAATTCACTCTTTCAAACAAAACAAGGTGGAATGCTTCTTTTAGAAAGAACTTACACAAACAGACTCATTCTGTTGAAAGTTCTTTTCCTTCAGTAAATTTTCCATGACCCCCAAATATACTGTGTATATAGGTTTCTATATAGGAATTTAAAAAAAAGAGGAATGTGGATCCAATGTTTACATTTTTCACACAGATTGTTTAAGGAGCCGCAGAACTGAATGGTTTTCATGCCTGTGGTCCTCGTGAAGTGCTGTAAAACGGTGCAAGATTTCTCCCAAACCAGACACACACAAAGTATGTTTGTTTTTTTATAGTCACTCAACAACTTGTAGGTCACAAAAATACCACTTTCGTTTCAGTAAAGGAAAAAAAAGACATTTTACAGTTTCACATCAACTGCAAAAAGGTTTCCGATGAAAGAAATATGAATACATTTCTGCTGGGAAAGTCTGTATATTTAATAAGAGCTGGTAAAAGTGTGAGCTGACCCCTCGAGTGTGTGTGTCTAATTAAATCTTTCCTCACCACGATATCCTCAGGGTAGGTATCATTAGAGAAAGAGCCGTCGTCAAACATGACCTCGTAGAACGTCTGGGAGGTGATCTGTGTGACTTTGGAGCTGTAGTAACGCAGGTTCTTGTGTTTGCAGATCACCGTCTGGCCCAGGGAGATGGAAGCCTGGCATGCTCGATGATTCTGGTGCAAACAGGAAGCAGAGAGCAGCAGTTAGGATCACAAGTCTGTTTGATGCAAAAATGAGAGGAGCTGAACCTAAAAGTCGTAGTCAACTAACACAAGAGATAACAGACTGCTGACTCATGGATCAGTTATTACTGAACACAACTTGGACGACATGAGCTGAAGTTGACCTCGGTCCAATAACTTACAGCTGATGAACTCCGGGACTGGTGTCTATGGCAGGTGACGGACACCACGTACGGCCAATCATCCGGCTCCACGACGACACCGGCAGCGTGGGCGCAGGTCACGTGAAAGGAGGTGGGACACCGGCCACATGAGCACTGGATACAAGCGCCAGCCTGCCGCTTCCCTGCACAGCGACCACGGCAATAGATGCATTTCTGTAAACACAGACAGACAAGACCACCAGGTCAAACACAAACTAATCTGGACTGTTGGGCGCCTGAAGTCCTAAACGCCACAAATACAATGAAAACATTTAACATTGAGGAAATACTCTGTTTTTAACAATAATGTTAATAAGAATTCAAAGGTCACAGGCAAAGCCAGTGGCGATGTTGTAACGGGGAGGCCATGTGGGGACCACTGGAAATAATGAAGTGGCATCGAAACTAAAAGCCAGAACAGAATGTCTGAAGATTTGTTCCTTTTTTATCATAAAGGTTAATTGACAAATAAGGCAAAACACGAGTTAGGAAATCGCCTTCTGATATGCACAGGTCTACTTTAGTTTTTTTATTATTTACAGTTGATATTACGCATCGAAAAAATCACAATCAGTAGCAGTGTAGACATTTAAATTTGTAATATTTTTGAGATAGAAGTTTCAAGATGGCAGTAAACAACTTTAGTCTTAGTTTCTCTCATTATCCTTTAGCTTGCCAATGGGGGGTGGGGTGGGGTTGAAAAACAGTTTGGGTTAATGTGGGGGCGGGGCAGACATAACACCTGCAGTACAGAGGAGCAAGGAAAGGAGGAAAACTTATTTCTAGTGGCAGTTCATAATTTTTCCACAGAATTCCACTGAATTACTATTTTTAATTATTAAACAAAGACTAACGACTGATCTCAGTGGAGCCAAGAACCTCTAATCTGATTTAAAACCATTAAGTCTAAATGGTACACTCACTAAAAGCACAGTTATTGGAATTGGCAGAGTAAACAAATCTTTCATACAAGGGAATAACATTAACAGATGGAAACTCCAGGTGGAAAAGTTAGACACAAATTCTTGCACTGGTTCAATAGAAGGAGAGGCTAACAAGACAAATCAGATGATTTAAAGGTTTCCTCAACAAACCGGTGCTGCCATGTGCATGCTGTGGTGTATTCTTGAGCACAAATGCACACACACGCACACATTTTTTCACACAAGCATATCCATGCACGAACACACAACTACACTTTTAAGGCTTTTCAGAGGCTTTCTGCACCAAACGGTCCATCAAGTCAATTTTCTCAACTGTGGCATGCCCCTCACTCCCACTCCTCCTCTTAAGGGGGAAAAACAAATATCGACATCCTCCGGTTGTAACCCTTTGCGTTCGCTCCTCCTCGTTCATCCTATTCACATGCTTCCCATCTCACTCCATTTCCTTCAAACAGCCATCTGTGCTCCATTTTGCACTTCACTTACCTGCCCTGTCTTCCATCTCGAGGTGTGGTAATTTATTCATTAATATAAACTCCTGGAAAGCCACAATGAACCATACACACATCCTTTCCTTTTTTAGAAAAGAATATTCTTGAGGCAGAGGCGCTCTTTCTCAGAGGCAAATGGGATTGTTGATTGATATGTAAATATATATTTCTACACAGGGGTGTAATAACTTACAGACTGCCCGATAACTACATTATAATGTGAACAGGCATTATCTGGTGTGCCTACACACTGTGAGAGGGAATATGGAAATATGAAAAAGTCCACTGCAATCCAAGAAGAAATGCTGATGGTCCCAGAGGGAGACGATAAAAAAAAGTTTTCTTCAACTCTCTGTTATCAGCTCAGCCTCTGAAAAAAATGCCCTCTGTTCATTCCTTTGAAAATTAAAAAAGTGATCTAATTAGTTAATTGAGACAGCATTAAGTAAATTTAAGCTCAACAGAAGAACTCGTTTTATCTTGACATTTAACAGCTAAACCTGTTTAATTCAAATACGGCCGATTAGCAGGAGGTGTAGCAGGGTTTTTTTTTTGGAAGACAAACCAAAATGAAATATAGATGCATAACAGAAAATAGATGTAAACTTTAACATCTTTTTTCTCTCTCTCTCTCTCTCTCTCTCTCTTAATGTAGCCTCTTGTTTTATAGCTGCTTCATTTTTCAACTGAGGGATTTTGAGTCAGAGCTTCCTTGATAACTAACTTGACCTACATTTCATACCTCCTGCATTATGGACAGCACTGTGGTAACAAAGTGAACCTCCTGTCCAATCCATCTAAGTCAGGCTGATGAGATCCTGACTGGCAGGTAATACACCAATCAAATATGGCCAGCACAGCACAGTGATCTTAGCAAACACAAAAATGACTATAACTCAGTCAATTCTACAATACCGAGCTAAATATTTACTGTGGTTTTTGCCGACAGCCTTTCACAATACATAGTATAAGCTCTAACACAGTGGTTCTCAACCTTGTTGGGCCAGCACCCCCTAGCCATGATTGAGGGCCCCTAACGCCCCCCCGCCCCCCTGTTAAAGGAGTCATAAACTACCTGCATCAAAAAGGATTTTTTAAATTATTATTATTATAGTTGTGTTGTTATGATTATCATTGCTTCTGATCAACAATTAGAAAAAAGCACTTCGCTGAATGACAAACAGGTGTATATAGGTTCACTGTGCTACTGAGCTAATGCTAGGAAAATGCTAAACGTGCAATTAAACCTATCACTTCCTAATCATTGTGATATAACCATCTCAGTTGACAATAACATAAAAGCTGATTTTTTTATCAGTTGAAAGCAGTTTAAAGTCATCAAAGAAGTTTAATGATAGGTTTTAATTATGAGAAAGGGTATTTGGGGGGGGCAATTGTAAGTTTTTCTCATCTTAGCATTTTTACTGAAGAGTGGCAGCATGGGAGTCTCAAAACAACTTTCAAACGAGCTGAAAACAAAGATAGTTCACCGTCATGGTTTACAAATCATGTTAAATATCAAAATAGTGATTTTGCACAATCTCAACCTTCAAAATAAGTTATTTCTAAGATTGAGGTTGACAAAAACCATTGTAATATTGTCATTTTGTCATAACATTATTGTAGGATAAAATTCTGGCATGAAAGGTAAAGAAGAATGCTAGTACATTAGAATTTACATACATACTGTATAATGGAGGGAACCTGTGCATATCAAAACAAGAAGTCATAAATCTAAATTGATTTATTTTTTACAGGTTGAGCAAAAAAAGAAAACTTTTCCTGCCTGCCTGCGCATTCAGCTGAGGGTATCTGGGTGCCTGTGTTTAGCCATGCGTTAAGAACATTCCCACAGTAAATTATGAATGTGTATGTGCGTGTGTGTTGCATGGCTGTGAATTATGAATGTACTAGGCTGCCGGAGCGGCAGCGGGTCCAAAGCAAACTTCGAGACCCCATGAAGACAAGAGAAAAATAAGAAAGTGAACAAAGTGTAAACGGACTGAATAATTTGAATTAAGATCAAATCTGTGATGCTGAATGCGTTTTTTTTTTTATTATTATTGTTGGTTTCAGGAGGTGCTGCTTTAAAAGAACACCACCTGGTTTTTTTTTCTACAATTTGGCTTCCAAATCCTCTGCTACGGAGAGTGAAATCTGGCAGCGAGAGTTGCTGCTAAAACCAGGGAAGTCCCTACATTTTGGCCACAGAGCTGGTTGTGTCCGAGGCTTCTTTTTTTTTTAAGCACCCTGCCCTTTCCAGTTTGGACAACAATGTTTACTCTGTTAATATTTTGGCTCACGAATGTGAAAAATTACTTTTGAGGTTTGTGTTTTCAAACCCAAATGAGACTCATTTCATTGTGGTGTGAGAAGATCTGAACCATATCCCTGTGAACACTCCGTGGGAAATGTCACTATGTTCTCAAACTTGGTGTCCCAATCAATGTCAGAGGAGTAATATACCTCACACAACATTTGAATAAGCCTCTTAAAGGGATATTTCCCTGCTCAAGTCTTGAACCAATAAAAGAGTTGCTGCAAAGTGACACGTAGCATTGCATTTCTGTTTCCCGTCTTGTGCTGGGAAGCGATTCTCGAACACCTTGCTTTCTGCTGAGCTATCACGGTGCCTGCAGCACAGAGCTAACTTTAGCACCAACATGTCAGGTCTGCTGAGAGACACTCCAGCCTCTCTCATTAAGCATACACACACAGGGGGAGCAGACACACACCTACACATGTACAGAAAACACACCAGCTCAAAAAAAAAGGCCTACTTACACAAAGCCTCGCGCTACTCCCAGTAGTTAATTATCCAGCTTTGATTGCGGGCATGTTCATCTCACATTGTTAATTAGGATGGTGAACACTTCATTAATTAGACCAGGCCAGGCCAGTCCTTAAGGAATGACTGATTGTGTGTGTGTGTGTGCCCGCTCACCAGTTTGTATCTCTGCATGGGTATCCTGCTTGTGTCAATGGGACTCCTCTTGGCTTCATCGCTGAACCTCGCCTCCGGCAGCGCCACAGCACACATCACGTGGGCCCATCTGCGTGCACGCGCACACAGAAATTAATACATTACCATGATCAAGATCCTTGATCAATTTATTTGGCAGCGCTCTGGAGATTAGGGATAAATATGAAGCGCGCGCGGGGGGGGTAATTAAATCACTGAACAAAAAGCCAGCCTCACTTGTTGTTTTGAGTTTTCTTCAGAGCTCCACCTCTGAGGTTACAGAGACAGCATTCCTGAAAAAAAACAACAAGAGATATGTGACTCATCTCCAAGAAACACACCTGAAATTAACCAACGCAGTTTTTACGGGACTGTGTCACGTGTATTAGAGGCTATGCATCAGTTACTAAGTTTCTAAAAGTGAGCAAGTACGTGGACAGTTTGAAAAATTTAACCAAACAAAGAACTAAACAGTCTTACTGCTGTAAAGCTTCTCTCTGAACAGCGATCACACGACCATTGTTCGCTGATGTCATCGGCAGCAACACCGTAGCAACCTAAAGGAGGGAGGGATGGATGATAATCAACTGCAGAAAAAGTCCCTTAAATTCACAAACTGCTCAGCCGTTACAGCCGGGGCTATCTGCGTGTCGTCAGCAGGGCAAAAGAAAAACAACAGACCCAACAGGAAAGTCTACTGTTACACAGCAATGAACAAAATGCCACATCCACATTGTTTCCACAGACCCTCGATGGCATTGAAGTGGTGAGTTTCCATGTAGACATACAGAGAATTGCAGACCGAGTGGAAATTGAGATCTCAGTGGTTTGTGTAGCTCTGTGTGTGTGTTTGTGTTCGTGTATGTAAAGATATATCTGGGTGGCCGAGATTTTAAAAAAGAGACTTTTCATGAGAAAGGGTTATTGTAAATGGATTTGTCGTATTTTTAGACGCCCGTTTGTGTGTTTACTTTCTACTAAACATTAACTTTTCAAATACCAAAATTTAGGTTTGTTTTCTTTATGTGGCAGAGCCATTTCAAGTGTTTCACAAAGGATAATTTTACATTTAGGCCTCAGTTTAGAAAAAAAAAGGCAGATGGTTAGAATCCAAGAAATAAAAGTTCTGGGCCTATAAGCAGGGGTCAGGGGAGGGGTGGGGGGGCCTTCTGTTTGTACAAAGCTCTTAAAGTCCACATGTGCGTGTATGTCTCTGCTCTTTTCCTCGACGATCCATCACAAAACCAACAGTAAAAATCGAAGCCCACCTCTGTTTCCTTTCCAGAGTTCAAATTACTGTGCAGAGAGAGATCTACATCAACTTGGGCTCATTCTTGTGTCTGAAAACCCTAACTTGTGGCTTTTTCCACTAGTGTCAAATGACATACGCTTCATCTCCTGCTCCCACGCACTCACACAAATCCAAGCAATTACAAATGCAGTGCAGCTGTTTGTGCACACACACTAGACTGTGTAGAGTAAAACACTGTGCACACCCGGATCAACTCTAGTGACTGATTCTGATTTACAGAGATGCAATGTGTTTTTAACGTAGGGGATGAGGGACTATGGGTATGCCTTTTACATATACACGACTGGTAAAGACATCTAGCACGGTTTAAGCGTTAATTGTGAACAATTGTGAAAATTGCACAGCAGCTGCATATTGTCAAACAGAAAGGTATGCACATTTGTGGGCTTGTTTCTGGTTCGGGGCTCCTGAACAGGAACAGCGTGTGGTGAAGATGGAGGATTCACCCTCATTCAATTGACGGAGGAAATAAAATACTTCAAACCGCAGAGCGAAAGACGTCGGGGGCAGAACGGAGGTGGAACATTGAGATGGAGTGAGTCAGGATATAAACCCACTGACCCTCTAACTAAGACATCAGCGAGATGAGGACATGTGGAAACAGTGTTTGGTTGGTCAACCTCTTAAAAGTTCAGTAAGTGTAAACAGTAGTTTGTGCCACAGATTGTATCACTGCTCACTTTCCAACACGTTTGCATTGTGCACATACTCGCGTGGACTTGCAGACAGCAGCCCTGGCAGTAGAGGAGAGGGGAGGTGCCATCTTCCTGCAGCAAGGGGTTAGTTGGAGTTGGGGGGCAGTTCTGCTCTCTGAAAGAAAAGCAGATCTCTGGGATCAGGGGCTTGGTCCTCCTCAGGCCTCCACATCGAAGCATCAGGGCATCCATTGCAGAACAAGACTTGGAGGGGTCCATCGCTGTGAGACATTTACCATCCTCAGCCCTGTCATCAGCCTGCAGGAAGAGGAGACTGGCTCATTTTTATGTTTCAGTGGAGCCATAAACGGTGGGACATTGCGTTTCCATTGACCATGAAAATGCGCAAATTAGAATTTCGAAAATAAGTTTGCTCAATGGAAACACGTCAATTTCGAAAAAAAATTATGTTTTTCGACAAAATGTTTTTGCACTAGGATGAGGTGGTTTGTCGGAGGTATCGAAATTGGTGTTTTTGCAAAACCTGTAATGGAAACACTTTTTTCACATCACGGGAGTCACGTGATCAACAACCGGCTGTTTCTACTGGCGAAAAAGACAACGACGAAGAAGATAACAGGAAGTAGAAGTAGTAGTAATATCACAGAAGTAGTAAAATAAAGTAGTAAACTCACAGATTACAATCTCCCAAAAACACAGCATACGTAGCCGCTCCGTAGTAGGGGCTTGTCATTCGAAAGCCTCGATAAAAGACGCCGACATCTCTGATGATGATGAGCGCTAGTGTCGCGGTAGCAATATGCTATGTGTTTACATCCATTGCCGCCATGTTTGTAATGACTTATCGCGAGAACAAGCGTATTCACACGTGACTTTAATAGCATTTCTTACTTAATGGACACACAGCAGTTGCAAAACTGTGTTTTGTTGACATTAACAGCATATCGACAGAGTTTTGCGCACATTTGCAGTGGAAACGCAGCTAGTGACAGGTTAGGTGGAAGACAAGTTGTTTGCCGTGCTCCTTGAAATAAGAGTTATCATTCTAGATAATATTTGAGCAAGATAAAAATTACAGGGTTTAGTTATAATATTGTTATTATTATTTAACTGTAATTATTCAGCAGCAGCTTCTGTGCTAACCCATAACATTATTGGCTTTTGTTCTTGCTGTGGCACTATTAACAGATTTCTGCTCGTTTACCTGATAATATGGCATGAAGAGTGTGCACACGGCACAGCATGGCTGCATGGTGGCTGCGTGGGCATTGTACTCCCGCTCTGCTGTGAAGCAGCCCTTTCTGCTCTGCCACAGGTGGACGAGGGGCTTTGCCCACGCTTCCATTTCCTGTTCCTCCCACTCCTCTTCCCCAAGGCTTGCTTCAGGAGGCTCTAATACAAAATTACAAAAACAAAATCATGTTTTGACCTTACTATCATGTAACAAAGCTGTAAGACGTGGTCACTGCTCTAGTCTCGCATTAAAGGTGTACCTGTACCATATTCAGCAAAGACCAGCATTATCTAGTACCAATCTCTCCCTAATTATTTGGTAATTAGACCCATTTCTGATTATGCAACAAAAAACACTCATAATTACTTTTTCCAATCTTTCTACTCATTTGCAAATGTGAGGCTTAGTCTAGTCTAATCCCTCCATCTTTAGAGAATTTAATAACAAAATCTTAATAGCTTCAGAAAAAAAAGGCATCAAAATGGCAACAGTAGCTGAACATACAACAGATGGTTGAGATAGTTCAGAAACATGTACTTTTTTTGGATTGAGGATTTTCCTTTCTTTTTTCTACAATGACATAAATACTGAATAACTTTCTTTTTAGACATCAATAATTACCTGCTGGTGAGGCTACAACACTTGTTTGATCTTGTGGAAGAAAATGTATGTAGTGTAAATGCTTGTATCTTATTAGACTCTTGCTATATTAACAGGGGAGCAGAAATGACGGAGGTTATTGATATTGATTATGCTTCAGTGATAATTAAAAAAGTCACAACCAAGGTTTTGTAGCCTGAAATCGACTTTTCTATGACTGTGATTTAACAACACTTTGTTTAAAATCTAATGATCATGGAGGTAAGAATCTATTCGACTTTGCTAAACTGAAAATGCTCTTTATTGTGCTTTCTTGCAGGATTAAGTCCATTTACAAACTTGCGCACACATTTTGCCAATCCAACCACACCAATTTCAAAACTAAGCACACAATCAAATGAGAGACTGGCTTTCCAATAAGCTCCGTTTCATCTTTCTCAATTGGCACCAATCTGGTTCTGTGCTTATTAGGTACCCATCTTTGCACAAAAGTGCTCAAAATAGTTAAGCTGCCTTGTTATGAAGCAGGTCATTTTCATTTGACCATCATTCCTCACTCAGAGATAAACAACTCCAGTTCACAGCTATGAAGATAATAAATGTGACTCTGCGGGTTGGACCTCTTTAGCATTAGTAGCAGCTAAAGAGGTCCCTCTCTTTAAGGTTATTAAAACCATAAAAAAACAAATAGATCATTTATCACTAAGGCATTAAACTGTGGTCGGCCAGAGAATTAAATGTTTGTGTGTTTATGTACGTACTGACGTCAGAATCTTCTATTGCTGTTGATGGTGGGGTTTCATACAATTTGACGAGGAGGGGAGAAATGAAACCACAGAGCAGATTAATTTACTCTGGGAAAGCACAAAATTTAGTATTATTGTTGTACTACAATACTGACCTTGTTTGCCAAGTTTTAAGTACTATGGCAATGAAATATGTACTTTTTGGCTTAATTTGCTCCCTTTGACATAAAAAATCTGTTACAATATTTTCAGCTTGCAAATTTAAACAATCCAAAAAAAAAAAAAACCCTTTATGGTGGCTATATTTTGAATCACTGCAATTTAACCAAAATAACTCAAAAACATTATGGTTTCTGGCCTGGTGCCACCATCCATGCAACACAGACCACAACAGGAAATGTCCCAGGGGTTTCTGTTGAAATGAGCAACATTACGTGCATGCATCACCGTTTGAGTGTCTTTATGACGCCAAACCATAACAATAACTTTAAATGAGCCGTGTGTGTTTGGGTGAGTTTGTGAGAATGAGCCCACCCTCGTCACTGGCGGCCTGTTGTTTGACGGCTGTGGGCACAGCTCTTGCGGTGGGTTTCCTGAGTGGGTGACGCCAGCTCTTAGTGGTCCTCTTGGCGGACAGAATAGGATACTGGCACAGACATGGAAAGTTTGAAGAGGTCAAACAAGCAGTACTGGTGTGAAAATCTGAACATAATTGTACATAAAGAACACTCACAGCACAAACCTCCCCGGGTTCAAGACTAGACTCTTCACACTCGTATTTATTTGTGTCACTTTCGTCCTCGTCTTCCTCTTCAGATGAGTCACTACTGCTCTCTCCCTTTGCATGTCTTTGTTGTTCCATACATTCACCCTCAGAATCCTCATCTTCCATATCAGACTCCCCATTGTGTTCACTCCCTCCTGCCCCAATAGGCGACACTTCTTCTCTTTGTTTACCAAGTTCCCTGCTAAGTGACAGGGATACAGCCTCGTCTACTTCATCTCTTTGCAAGTCATAATCGTCACAAAGTCCCAAAGGCTCAATAGCACCAACTGTAAGGAGAGAGGTGGGCTCCAGCTGGGCCCAGGTGGGAGCTCCACCTGCCTCTTCCTGGTTCTCTAATCTATGAAGGTCTTTTGCTGGATCTTCCAGGTCTGTGACCTGTTTGCACTGAGGTTCCGTCCACATGGCGTAGGGCAGAGGATCGTGGGAGAAATCAGAAGGAAGGTCTGTGTGCAGACTCTGGGTGACAACAGCAGGACCCTGGGAACTGAAGTTCCTCCAGATGCTACTGGAGAAGGGTTTGGGCTCTGTGTATGGATTCTGGAAAGCATAGTTGCAAGAAGAGTGTGTAGTGTGATGGTTGAGTTGTAGTGCAGTGTGACTGTTGTTTTGGAAACATAACGTAGGGTCAGGGGTTGGGGGAGTTTTGTTTGTGTGACCCGATAACACTCTTGGAGTTGTGTCTTTGGAGTTATCTTTATTTACATCCAAGTTGGGCTGTGGCTCGCTTTGAGGTGCAGTTCTATGATCTAGCTGGCTGGGGGTGGTGTCATTTGGCCCACAGGTGAAGTTCTCCAGCTTTGTCTGATCAACTGTAGCAACTGCAGATGGTGTTAGTGTTTCGTGGACATCACCAGACATTATTTTGTGCAAACCGCTGACGGGTGAATGAGCTGCGTTTCCTCTTGAACCAGATGCTGCCGCCTCTTCACAATTATCAGGAAGAACCAAATGCCAGTGGTTGGCATGTAATACTGCACCAGGCCTTGTTGACAACTCTACATCCACCTCTTCTTCTTTGGCTTCATGTGAGGATGGAGATCCAGTTGGCGTCTCTCTCTGAAGCACAGGTGCAATCTGGTGATTGCCTGATGCAGACTTTGGAAGATTAGTGAGCTCATCAGAAGCAGGTGTGAGTGAGGGCATCTCTTGGGTTAAAATAGGTGGCAAGGGACAAATCCCAATCCTGTCAGTCAGCTCTAATGTGAGTTGTGGCATATCCCCTGTATTCCTTTGTAAAAGAGGAGGTAAGAGGCTTTCTTCGTTCCTATCAGTTACAGCACTGCCACTCTGCAGTGAGGAAAAGAAGGATGATGTGTTGCTATCCACCCCTGCTGGTTCACTCTTGAGATCGTAAAGTGCTTCAGCGGTGGAGTGTGAATTAATATGTTTGGGATCAACTGTGTCCATTTCCTCTGTTTTAACAGTATCGTTAGTGTAATTTGTGGTACTTGTGTGTTTCCTGCTGTCAGTGTCCAGTGTTAGGCTGTGAGATGAGGGACTTGATACGTGAGCCCCAGATTCAAGGGGACACAGGTCCATTTCTGACTCAGGAGAAGTGTCTGTGTGGGAGGATGAGTTGAGGACTTGTGGCACCGAAGAGCAACACCTCGACTCATTAATTCCCGGGTGTCTCTGAGTAGCCTCAGGACTTGACCCAAGTCCTTCAGGTGTCCTCTCTGAGACTTCGGACCTTGATGGGTCCTGAGAGTCAGTGACAGCTGCCTTTAGCTCGTTCTTCCCTGGAGAAGCGGGGCAGCTGGAGTTACAGGAAGTATCCTTATTAGAACCCCCCAAACTTTTGCTCTCGACACGATTTACCTTCACCACACACATCTGTCTGCAAGGACCTGGCGAGGATAAAAAGACCAATTAAATACTACCATAAATGACCAAAAACTGCAAGCGTTGTTTAAAAGAAACCTCAAATAATTTTGACAACAAAAAAACAACTTTTTGATCACACATGGAACGCCACACAATATTTGAGGTAAACTGTTATCAAACAGTCCTACCTGAAAACTGAGAAAAGTTTGAATTCTGGTTGTGCTTGGACTCGGCTTCCTTTTTCTTTCCTTTCTCTAAATCTTTACAAGTTTTTCCCACGACAGACCTCCGCACCTTGGACTCTGAATGAGTGCCCATGCTTTTCCTCTTACTGCTGTTCAATGTCAAGTTGTCATCTAGGTCAACTGGCTCCTCTGTGGTCCTGAGGCGCTTGGAGCGCATTCGAGAATGGCCACTGTTTTAAAAGAAGAGAAATTTTTAAAAAGGCTCAAACACCCACAAAAGGTATGAAGAGTTTTAAATTTTGAAATTAAAAGCCATCAGTCAGATTTCACGCAAATAATGCAGCTTTAGAAAAAGAACAATATCTAACGAGGTTGAGTCAGGTCCTCTGGACGGGTTCTTCTTCATTGAAATGTTTCCGTCTCATCTTCAGTATGAGGAGATGCGGGTAACTGAGTCAGGTCAGGTATTAGAACCCCCACCCCCTAATAGTATTCAAGGTTTACAACCATTTCAATGACAAAATGTTTCAACGAAGAAGAACCTGTCCAGAGGAACGGACTCAATCTTGTTAGATTTTTCTAACCAGATTATTGAGATGCATCAGGACAGCAAAGGACACCTAAGTTTGAATACAGTACCCTTTATTAGTGGATTTGGTTTTACGGCGCCTGTGCAGCCAACTCTGCAGCTCTGGTGTCGTACTGGGAGTGGGCACGGTGTGGTCAATAAGCGTTGAATCTTTGCCCAGCATCCAGCTGGCGTAGCGGTCAGGCTGAAAACGCTTCACAAAAGGCTCCATCGATATCTTCACCATGTCCTTGCTACAGGTGCACTAAAGGTGAGAGAAGAAAATATAAAAAAAAACATGTGAAAGTGAATACAAAAAACAYGGTTTGCTTGTTTAAAGACAATATTGTTGCCTTGCTATTTTCTTGACTCGTTAAAGACAGGCACTGATGCAAAACTTTATGAATAGTTCTGTTCAGATCGGCGTTACTGAGATGTTACCTGTGTGGCCACTTTGCCGTAGTCTATCCAACGAACTGTGGCGAAGTTGGTGGACTCTGCACAGTTAAACCCATGATTGAATCCAGCATGGTAACCATACGGGAAGGTGATCATGAACTCACCAGCTTCTTGAGTAATCTGTCATTTTATCACAAGGAGGCAGGACAGAAGGTTTGCAAGAACAATAGAGTGACAGAACACATTTCATAGTCAAAAACTTCAACAAACAACAAAAATATCGGTTGTTCCAGCTTCTTTTCACAACAACTGAAGGTAAAGGATGAGCTGAAAGACAAGGAGAACCCAAAAGGTATTAACTGAGTGGAAACTGTACCTTATCAAAGGGAATACCATACTTCTTCAGTATGGAAGGAGAAATTAGAGTCATCTTGTGACGAAGAAAAGCCTCACAGCTCTTGAAGCTGTTGGGAAAAAAACCTGAGAGAGAAACACACACAGAGAGACTGTGTCAAAGAGAATTAGCCAGATTTAAAAATGCTGTTACATGAAAAAGCATCACTGGAAGCCCTTAAAGACAGGAAGGTAGATCAAAGATCCTGTCCATGATCTACCATGAGTAACATATTGCTTTATAACGTTTCCAAAGAACCACACTTCATAAAAAATCTGAACTTTCACTTTAACACTCCAGCAATGAAAGAGGATTCAATGGCTTTAATTTAAAAAATGATTTAGCTATTTTTAAATTAGCTTTAGTGTTTCCATATATATGAATGAATGTAACTGATAATGTAAGCCTTTAATCAGCCACTTTCATTTAAAAATATTAGCTCAAATAAATAATATTTTCAAGTTTTTCATTGGCAGCTAAATTTATACATGTTGTTCTTGAGTGTACAAGAGCATCATCCTTTCTGGTTTAAATCTAATGTCTACATTTAACACAACATTTAGGTTTTTAATAAGGCTACCATCTTTATTAAAACAGTTTTTCTCATATTTGTGAGCCAGAAGCATCCACCACTAATGTTTTCATTGCTTTTCCTGCAGACAACATGCCTCTATAATTGCAATAACCCTGCTGATTTAAGCAGACGGCACAAAGAGTTTCAGTGATTCTTTTACCTGTAGCCAATCGCTCCAGTCTCTTCCCGTGCTCAGGGGGGATGGCGTACCTGTTAGAGATGGAGACAGAGTTATTTCTGTGTGTGCAACATTCTGCCATTAGTAATTCCCTCAGCAGTAATGTCAAAAAAATTCAAGACTGCCATCAAGTGGTGGCTAAATGAATAAAAAAATCAACATCTTCCAACACTGCACCATTAGTTTAAAAATATTTAACAAATTTCCTGTTAAATCTAAACATTTTGTGATTTGGCGACTTGTGTTTTAAGGCAGACTGTGGTCATTTAAAATGTACGACTTCCTAAAATGTTACTAAAAAGTATCTAAAGGTAGAAAGGTATTCGTGTCTCAGAAACAACAAAATAATCTGACATTGATTGCTACAGAGCTCAGATTAACTGTCTATAAGGGTTGAAATTCTGCATTTTATTGTGCAACACTGCTGACACAATTTAAATTTAAAACTATTGCTAAAGTTCTCAGCAAGAAACTCAGGCAGTGTGACAGAAATCCCTCAAGGTTTGACTATGCATTCAGTTCGATGAGCTCCATCCGCCCTCAGGTCTGTGGCGTTTCTATCATCATATCACCTGTCAGCTTAACACATCGCTGAGAGACTCGGTGAGAGGGGGACACCACCTCCGGCAGTGGTGAAACAGGGGACTGGAGGGAGTGTGTTTTTGGGAGGCTGAGGAAGCCAGGCATTTTTAAGCTGCTCCCCTCCTGAGATGAGATGTTGAAAAAGCAGCAGGATGAAAGAGAGCTCATTAGTGTGTGTCTGTGTGTGTGTGTGTGTGTCAGACGATAAGAGTACATTCATGTGTGGGTATTTGGCATACAAATCTGCTTTTTTGTCTGCGTGTGTGTCGTCGTCTGGCTGTGACACTGATCCCTGTGGGGGTCGCAGGGTTCGCTGCTCTAATGAGCAAAACTACCTCTAGGGCAGGAGAAGGAAATGGGGCAAGCCACACCGACAAAGAAATGAAGAGTGAACCCAGTTTTGATCAACCTGCATTTTTCTACCCCTGCTTTTACTTCAGTTCAGTTCTAACCTCCAGGTAACACAACACACATTCTGTGACTGACTTTATTATTGCACTACAGTCACAGGAAAAAGAAAGTCAGACCTCTTTCAGTTCCAGGGTTGAATGCATTAGGACAGAATAAATATAATCTCGTCTTCACCAGGTTCCGAGTTTGATTAAATCAACACACAAAAGGCTCCTTCAATTAGCAGGTACAAATAAACCCTTGTTATGAGCATATATATGATAATTTTACCATTACAGGCTTTATGATGTAAATAATCAGTACAAAATCACAGCATGCTTAGTGACAGACTGATGAGAGACACATGGGGTTTTTATGGGCAAAGAAAGGGTCAAGACAACACACAGGTTTGTTGGTGAATGTATAAACAAATTTGTTTTATTCTAAGTCAAATAACCCTCAGAAACATGATTTCTACTGTGTCTAATGAACTGTAATTAATTGGTATGAGTTAAAGAAATAAAGGATATCCATAGCAACAAGTACTTTCCAGCATACAATAGAGGAAACAGCACTGGATATATATTTACAAGACCCAATCAGAAATCACAGATTTGGTTTTGCAGTTCTAGTTGAGTTGATGAAACTCTGTACTCACTGTTGATATTTTGATGCATTCACCTCCGTACTAAAAAAAAAAAAGCACTGTCCCGCACTCACCAGGACTTGGGCTCTCCAAAATGAAGGTAGTTGATGCTGTACAGGTCCATGTCCTCTGTGTGCCAGGAGAAGGTGGTCTTCCACATACCAAAGTAGAGGTAAGGAGTGTTGACCCCCTGAATGGAAACACCACAGTCCTCCTCGATAACATCCAGGATGGAGTTCAGGTGGCCGATGTTCCATTCTTCAACATCCTGGAAAATGATAAACAGAAGCTTGACCATTGCAACAAACTATTAACAAACAGAGGCCGAGGGGAAACGATGATTTGGCTCTTTTTTAAATTACATATAGACCACAGAGGTAAAGAGTTAGAGTGTTATTCACAATCTGTCAAGCCTCAGTTATTTTTTTCTCTTTACAACTACACAAAACTTTATAACAACAAAAATCTACCTCATCGTACAGGCTGCCACTGACATCTGCACCGTAAATGGGTGAGACAAAAGTCAGATTCTTCCAATATTTCCTCTCCAGATCCTCATAATTCAGATAACGAGGTGTACAATACCTGTGAGGATGAAAAAAATAATTCAGGATTTGGAAAAACAAACACACAGGAATTCTTTTTTAATATGAACATTTTAAATCATAAAAAAAATCTTGATGCTAAATCTTTCTACAAATATTTGATTTGAATTATGTAATCTAAATTGATCATTTTATTATTTACAACAATATTAAACTCTGGCAGTATTAAAATGTAATGCTTGTCCGATTAGGTTCATTACAAGATCAAAAAACAACAATAATACTCACATGTCACTGTTGGCTAATCGTCTGAATTCCTGCACACTAAGAGGCTTCTTCTGGATGTTGTACTGAGTGAAGAGCCCTGATTGGCCGGCCACCATTTGCTGAATAGGAGCGTCGATCATCAAATCATCTATATCGTCGTAGGTTCGACGAGGCTTCCAGCCTTTCGGAGGGATGACCTGAGGGGAAAAAGAAGAAAACAAAAGCATTCATAATTGAAAATAAACCAAAAACAAAGAAAATTCTATCTGCATCATAATCACTGCATTTTTCTATTTGATTATTTCTAAATATAAAGTCACAATTTATGATGAAACCTTCCTTTAAAGCTAAAACCACATTAATCCAAATTCATCACAGAGGCAAACTGCATCTAGGTTGATTTTTTTTCTTAGCTGAGGCTGAAATCACAACCTACCTTGGCCAAGCCAGCGCGGTGTGCACCCTGAGACTCCATGTAAACCAGGTACTGGTTGAAGTTTTTAAACTCTTCCATTGTGGGCTTGAATGTCATAATCTTGCAGGTGGGGTTTGCAGGGGTGTACACCTCTGCCCCCGCCATCCTGCCACCTCAGCAGCTGTAACCTGGAAGGAAAAGCTAGAAACTTATAATTATGCCCTGAAATCAACTCATTTCTAATAAGTCTTTATTATTATTATTATTATTATTATTATTATTATTATTATTATTATTATTATTATTTTATTTCATATTCTTCATTTAATTCAATATGTTGGTTAATTCCATAGAGTAATGGTTTCTAAAGTTGATGGCCAGGACCACACTGTGGGTTGGAAAACACAATGTGGTGGAGGTTTTACTTATTTTAAAATAAACAAACTAATGATGAATAACTAAATGAACTTCTAGCTTTTGCAAGAACATTAACTTCTGTTAGGTATATTTTTAAAACGATTTTCTAATTTCAACTCAAGTCTCAACAAAATCAAATCCTTACAGTGTCCTTACACCCCTAAAAAGATCCGGTGCCCCGGCACAAACAGAGCAATGTTGTATATGCTGTTAAGTGCCAGGAGGACTGCGACCAGTTATACATCGGGGAAACAAAGCAGCCACTGTTCAAAAGAATGTCCCAACACAGACGAGCTAATTCTAATGGCCAGAACTCTGCAGTTTTCACTCATTTACAGGCCAGCGGTCACTCTTTCAGARATGAGGATGTTCTCATTCTTGATAGAGAGGAACGTTGGTTTGAGAGAGGAGTAAAAGAAGCCATTTTTGTGAAGAAAGACCGTCCATCATTAAACAGAGGTGGAGGCCTCCGTTTTCAGTTGTCCCCCTCCTACAGTGAGGCTATTGCCAGTATCACTCCACCCCGTTAACAATAGGTGTTAATTAGGTGTCAACGATAGCCATGTGATGTGAGTATCACAGGCTTAAAAGCCTGAATTTTGCCTGAAACTCTCAGACTGAAGAAGTCTCTTGGAGGAGAGACAAAACGTTTCATTGGAGAAGAACCCGTCCAGAAGACCTATACAGTTTTTTCTTTCCTTACAGTGTCCTTAAAACAGCTTTCTTCGATTTATGCTTCATCATTTAAATGTCTGACTTCTGCTAATCTACTATATTTTAAACATTTATCATTGAGATACAATGATTGAATCCCATTATTACATTTTATATTGGTTAATTAATGTATTACCAATTGTATTGACATTACTCTTCCTGGGACAGTCAATTTATAAAACCACCACTAGATGGCGGTAGAGATTGAACAAATGTTATTAAATCCTGTTGATGCCCTTTTCAGTTTTTTTTTGTCCCATCCGCACCCATCCCACTCCCAACTCTGACTTTACTGTGCCTGCCTGCAAACAAAAGATCACATCAACCCACAAAAATTAAACTCTTAATTTCTTATTAACCTCTCTTTTTTTTCTCCACTTCGACCCACGTTACTATACAATTAACCCGATCCTGGAACAAGCAGCTGCACACTGAGTAAAGTTTTGAAACGATAAATACTGAGAAATAACATTTAGTTTTACTCTTTGTCTGAGGATTACAGAACATGTTTGGGTCTTGCATAATCTGTGTGCAACACATTTAGACATTATGAAACTAAAGCAAACCAAGTTGAACTCAAAATGAAACAAAATCTCTGCTGAGTAGCACTTTTTATAGTAATATAGTTTTAGCGTGGTCAGCTTTGTTGTCTATCAGCGGAAGCTAGCCAGCTAGCCTACGTTCTGTTATGATGCCGAGTAATGGCTGAACAAATAGCGCAGCTTGCCAGTTCGGCTTACTTACGATTTTAAAATTTATGCTGGGCTCTTTGAACTTGGTTTTCACAAGAGCTCATTGAACACGATTTATAGTCGGAAAAACGAAAGTATTAATAACTAAACTAGCTACACGAGCTAGCTTGTTACTACACGAGTGAATGGAGTTTAAATACCCCCTACTGCCCTAGCAAGCAAGCAAGGTGGCTGCTCACAGGCCCGTAGCTTATTTCCGTGAGACTTCGTGTAGTTAATCTCATCTCGTCTCTTATGTTGCATCAATCAATATCGTGCACAATTTGCAATAAACAAATTAACAACAACAAGACAACATGCGCTAGATTCGCACATTATAACGTGCTAGTTACGTGTTTGGAAGTGGAAGCGGATAATAGCTAGCTGTTTTAGCTTCGAGATTTCTGCACAGCAGTCACGAAACGCAGCCCTTAGAGTCTAACACGCTTACACAAACCCTATCCGCCCATGCAACAGTTTATCCACTATGCCACGCGTCTTTTCCAGACAAGTTCACAAAATATTACCTTTATAATTTGGCAAGATGGGATCGTGTTGTTGTTTATGTTCTTCCTTGTTCCCCCAGCTGATTCACATGACAGCTGCCGCTGCTGCTTCGTGCCTGAGAGAGGGGGCTGCGTCCCACACTATCAGCTGTGGTCATGGCCGCGGTGCAGCACGCCCATCCGTAAACTTGGAGATCTGCGAATCATCTGTCGAGTCCAAGAGCGGAACTTCACATGCAAAGGAAACAGGTGATTTGTTCAGGCAAGAAATAACTTTTTAGGAACTTCCCAGGAAATTTTAATATGTTTTGTCTTGATGATCTTATATTAAATTGCCAGCTCACTTTGCGCCCCATAGCTACCTCCTTTAACTTTCATGTCATGTCAGTGTTGGTGAAGTGCCCAGGGATTAAAACAAGTAGATCCAGGTTTTATACAAGCAAAATGAAAATTAAATGCTCATAAATTATCAGTTATCTTTAAAAAAAAAACTTTTAATATTTAGTCTGTTACAAGCATGAATATCATGGTCAGAAAAGACCCCAACATGATGGAAGATTATAATCACAGTTATCTCTCTATCTAGCTTTCTCTGGACATGTTTTATTTATGGAGGGAAGGTAAAGAAATTGGTCTTTTTTGTTGGTTGCTAACTCTAAAAAATAATATAAAAAATTACAGAACGATAATTATCATTCTGTAATTTTTTTTTACTTGGTTAAAAAGGGGGGCATATGTTATAAGATATTTTTCTTCTCTATGCCGCCGTTTATTTCATTTCATTTGTATTTTATTTTTATTGTACATAGAATAAAATTAAGTTTTTTAATAAATGAATAAATTTTGAATTAAAATACAAATAATAATAAAATGTATCTGGTTTGCTACAGACGGTTGAGGAGTGGCAAAGGTAAGTTGCAGTGACATCGGGTAACCTGGGGGGTCGCTGTTGTCCTCCTGCAAACATGGCTGCCCAGGATGAACTCAGTAAGTTTCTTTCTCTGTCATTGACTATTTATATATATTTATTTAATGCACGCTGGTGATTGCCAGAAACGTATCCATCATTAAATCATCGTCGTACTGTTTATTAAGATATACGTGAAGAAACTACAAAGCTTTAACCAGTTAAAAACTGGGGCTGGTGCGCTAGCTCGCTGCTCAGCTAGCATGAGGCTAACGTCAGGAGGCCGTATGCCCAGTCATGGTGTAGATGAAACTATCGCCCTGGTTGATAATTTCTTTGCATTCACAAAACTTTTAAATTGTAAATTTGCAACTTGAACATTTGGAACATGTGGGGTTAATTGCAGGTGATGTCACCGGTTCTAAAAAAGGCAGTGGTACAGGACAGGTTTAAAAAAAGCTAAATGCGTGAACAGTCTGGTCATTTGTTAGCTGCTTGCTGAGCTAAAGCCAGGAGGAGACAGAAGGTTGAGCTCATCAGCAAAACCTGGAGCAACATGCACCTGAGACTGTCTGAATCTGGTAATTTTTTCCCTTCTTTTTATGAAGCTGAAGGTCGTGCTGTTGCTTCACATTGTTTATTCCCAGTAGATTGTAGTTTTCATATTGATGAGCTGTTCAGTTTTCATGCTTTGGGTTTGTCTGATGGAGTGAAATTATGTTTTGACAGATCAACTGGAACGTGTGTTCCTTCGCCTGGGCCATGCGGAGACCGATGATCAGCTACAGGACATTATCTCCAAGTTCCTGCCCCCTGTTCTTCTAAAACTCTCCAGTGTTCAGGAGGGCGTGAGAAAGAAAGTGAGACGATTATCTCTGTCCTCTAAACTCCAGAGAAATGTTTTAAAAAATGTTTGTGTCATGCTATCATACTCTTCCTCTGCAATTATGCTCACCACATTTCACCCAGAGAAATAAAGTAGGGTTATTAGAAAATGAAATAAAAAAGGTAGTAGGATCATTGTCCTACTACAGCTGGACCTTAATCCTAGGGGCCACTATCCTCACTATCAAGTGGTGGCAAATTGAACGTAAAGGTACTCGTTTTAAACTATAAACTGATTTTGCATTGATTAAAACAGGATGTACAGTTTTAATTTCAAACTAGACATTTTCATGTTTTAAGAAATGTTTATCAACTCTACCTACAGTTGTCACTTTGATAAAAAAAATAATAAACAGAACAAATAATAATTCTGTAATAATGGGAGTCTGTGTCCTCTTTTGCCATATACATTTTATTCACTAATGTGTTCATGAAACAACTGTGTCTCCACTGCTAGGTGATGGAGTTGTTGGTCCACCTGAATAAGAGGATAAAAAGCAGACCAAAGATCCAGCTACCAGTAGAAACTTTATTGGTTCAGTACCAGGACCCTGCAGCCGCTTCCTTTGTTACAGTAAGATCTTAAATTACACCAAAGAGGCGTGTTAGTAAATTAATATATTCCGACCTTTAAACGTTGGTTTGTTACTTGAGAGAAGAGATGTGATGGACGTCTTTGTTCACAGAATTTCACGATCATCTACATTAAAATGGGCTACCCTCGTCTCGAGGTAGGAAAACAATGTGAGCTGGCCCCAACCCTCCTCACTGCCATGGAAGGGAAGCCGCAGCCTCAACAGGACAGGTGGGTTTTGTTTTTGTGCCCATTGACCATTAAAAAAATTAAAATAAAATAAATGACACACTACCACTTTCTGAAAAAGTATGAGGGAAAAAAAGTGTACCAGTAGTAAACTGTCAGCATTTAAGGTGAAAAAGTTCACATTATCAGTGTACGGAATACAGAGTGCAAAGAAAGGAAACTACAAAAAAATATTCAAACATATTTCTCAGTAGATGGTCAGGAATGATTTAGAGGCTATCTTACAAATTTGTCACCAACAGCTGCAGCTTAATGAGATACTTTCCTTTATTTGACTACAAACATCAGTGAATCCTAAACCAGTGTTCAGAAACTGTCCACACATAGTAAGATCAAACATTGCTGTGTTTACATTAAAATTTCTAATTTCCTCCCCATCTTCTCCCGCGCTCAGCCTCATGCACCTGCTGATCCCAACCCTCTACCATATGAAGTACCCTGCTGATCCATCCAAGAGTGCTTCTTCATTCAACCTTTCTGAGAGGCCGAAGACGATTCACCTTCTCATGGAGTTCATGTTAGATGTCTTGCTCATGCCTTATGGGTGAGTTCCTAATGGTGCCGTTTGAGTAAAATGTGTAGTTGTGTACTAAAAAGCATCATTTCAACCTCGTGGCCTCCTTGTACCTTTGATAAAAACTGACACAAACTTGTTATCTTTATATTTTAATAGACTATGGGAAAAGGTACTTTTAGCTGATTCTCTCTCTCAACATGTGAAGTAGAATAATATTATTAATACAAGTAGGTTGAGTTGCTTCTGTGAACTCGTTCTTTTTAACAGGCAGTGGTAGCAGACATAGTAATGATGTTAAAGTTTATTTTTTAACACAAAGATTACACACCGTTGAATTTGGTGATCAAGTTGAGTTTTTGTTTATGAATACTTTTAGGTTTGTCCTGAATGAATCCCCCACTCGACCTGCGGCGTCCTCCTCCCAGGGAGGTTCAGCTGATGGGACGGTGGCTGGTAGCAGTCAGGGTCTCCCTCAGCCTCCCCCGGGGATGAGCGTCTATGCTGTGAAGAGGGTGATTGGAGAAGCCCAGTGGAATGCCGAGCAGCTCGAGCAGGTATGTTCTTTCAAACAGGAAGCTGTGTCAGGGTTTTTGTTTGCTTTTTGTCGCATGTATGCTATTTTATCTCCTCTTCTGTTTTATCTCCTGTATTTTTACGTCTTATATTTTGTAAAGCACTTTTGGTTTCTGACCTGTGAAAGGTGCTATATAAATAAAGTTTACTTACTTACTTTAGTCTTGTCTGCTTGAGTAAATTATTCTCTCTGGCCTAAGTTTTACAAAGCTGGACCCCTCTCAGTTTGACCTACAAGTTTGCCTACTTTGTTGCAACAGTGCAAGCTGGGCATCGTGAGGTTCATTGAGGCAAAGCAAGTCCCAGAGTTGGAGACGGTGGTGCATCTGGTAGTGGCGTCCAGCGACACGCGACACAGCGTGGCCACTGCTGCTGATCTGGAGCTGAAGAGCAAACAGAGGTAGGCAAAACAAAATGCTTTATTTCTAGTTTATATGACACCCGCTTCTCCTTATTTTGTTTGTTCTGTATGTTTGTGATGTTTACAATGTTGTTAATTCACAGGGTAAACAACTGTGCAAATGCGGCAGCATTAGTTTTTATTTGTAATGAATGTGTTTTCTTTTATTCCAGCATCATTGACTGGAATAATCCTCTAATTATCAACATGATGTTCCGGGTGTATCTGGGAGATGTTCCTCTTAAAACAAAGGTTTGAGACCTGGAAATTAAATTAATTTTTCTTTTAACTAAATTGAGTTGAGTTTTTGTGCAACTTGACGTATCTCTTGTACATTTGTGCATCAGGGTGGCAGTGTAAAACAAGAACTGAAACATGAGCCAGTGAGCACAAGAGTCAAACTGAAGATCCTGCCGCATCTCCTCCGGTCCCGTCTGGCTGCAGAATGCTTTCCGGCTAATATCCAGGTGAAGTGTTTGAAGCGATGCGTCATTTTCAGATTTTAGGGCTCCATTTTTTTTAGTTATATGTTAGAAAATGTCTGTTTTTATCCAATTATTTTATTGAACCATCTAAAATGATTTGATGTCATAGATCCACTGAGCCAGACAGGGATTCTCACTTCTTTGCTTTCTGTTATAGGTTGTATACGACGGCTTGTTCGGAGCAAACACCAACAACAAGCTGCTATCCCTTACTTTACAGTTCGTCCATCACATCTGCATGGTGTAAGAGAAGAGCACTTTATTTATTCTGGCACAGATAGGTTGCTTTTCTACCCATGAATGCATTTGCATTTAAGAAATTCTCCTACTTTACAGATGCCCTGACACGAACAAGCCTTTAGGATTAATGCTGCTTAACGGTCTTACCAAACTCATCAATGAGTACAAGGAGGTATTCAAATAAACATGGGAACAAGCACATCAAAAATAAATCTTACTGTATATTTACTAAACTTCTGTTTTTGCAGGATCCTAAGTTGTTGTGTGTTGCTTACTCTGCTGTTGGGAAGTTGTCAAGGTATAGTAAATTGTACATTTTTTTCCTTCTGAAATTTTGCCACCTCTGTGTAATTATTTTTTTCCAAACAAATTTCCTTTTGATTTCAGTCGCATGCCGCAGCTTTTCACTAAGGATATTGCACTAGTGCAGCAGTTCTTCGAGTCCATGTGCAAGGTGGGTGAACACGGCTGCATCTGATATTGAATGCATTGAAAGTTTGAAATATATCAACAGTTATATTTTAATTTATGCCCATTTTGTTAAACGTATACTTCATATTTTTGTCTAAGTTGTTATTTTAAAAATGACATGTCATCCTGTTCAGGAGGAGCCGGATGTCCGTCTTGCAATTCAGGAGGCTCTGTCAATGATGGTTGGAGCGTATGCTAACCTTCAAGGAGCACTGCTGAATCTAATGGAAGCTCTGGTGGCTGCATACATTGTAAAAGTGAGTTAATAGTTGCAGAATATGCATTCAGTTCATACCAGAATAAAATAAAATAAGTTGTCTTCTTGCTATTTTGCAACAGCCGGAGGTGCAAGTCCGTCAGGTGGCCATGAAGTTTGCCAGCAAGGTGTTTGCTCCTGATCACGTGCCTTCAAGGTACCTGCTGCTACTGGCTGCTGGAGACCCGTAAGTATAAAAGAAATAATAAAAACAAGATTTCATGCACAATCAACTGAATAAACAGTACACGGCATACACCAGTATTTCTGTTTGGTATTAGAGGAAAAATACAGCTTGTTGATATTCTGTTTATTAGAAGAGAAGAGGTGTCTTCAGAAGCTCAAAGGGTGCTGAGAGCTTTTCCTGCAAAGAGCTCAGAAAAGGAAGGACCAAAGCCGATGCCTTCATTTCCAGACATGGTCTCCTACATCCAAGAGAAAGTGAGAATCTAAGAATTACATTACAGCGTTTCCTCTTTTGCTAAAACAAACTCCTCTCTAATCTCTTTTTTAAAATATTTATTTTCAGGCCGCTCAGAGAATTAAGACACCAGCTAAATACATTGTTGGAACCTCCACTATTCCTTTTAACCCATCTGCTTTCGCAGAGGTAAATATTGAGTCTTTGTTGCATCTGGACAAGATTTTTCAGCTGCAAACTCGTTTCTTATAGTTATAATATTGTTTCCTCTGCTTCCTCAGATCATGCTCTACCTGAGGATGTGTTTAGCCAACAGTGCCGGGGCCACGCCCATGTCCACACGCTTGTCAGACATGCAGGATGACGCTCCTGCCATCGGTCGCTACGTCCACACTCTGCTGTCGTCCGAGCCTCAACCGTCCGGGTCAAAGGGCTCCGAGGGAAATCCTGTATACATCTATATGGATCTTCTGCAGCAGCTGCTGTCTGCAGTGGGAGGTGAGAGACGTCGCCTGCCTTACCTAGAAGGCATGCTTCTGCAGTTACTCTAAAGCAGAGTTTCTTAAACCATGGGCCCCACGAGCGCCACCTTGAAGGCTTCAAAAGGACAACAGTTTTTAACTTTGGGCCGCAGAGGGCCGGATTGATTTTGAATAAGGTGCAATACACTTTCTCACCACTAGTAGCAGTAGTGCGCCTTTCAGATGTTTAACAACTTTTTTAATATGTAGAAGAAGAACCTTAGAAACTTGCCGAGAATGTAAACGTATTTTAAATGAAAAGTAGAAGCAAAAATGAAAGTAACTCATCAAACAACACCAAAGTTTGTCACTAATATGAAGAGCAGATTCTGTTTTTACCATGTAGTATTTTAAAAGTTCAAAACGTTATCAAATACAGTTGCAGAAACAGCTGTATTTTAATTTACACTTTAAATTAGTTTTTGTAGTTTATTTTTTAACATTTTGAATGTATTTAAAAAAAATTAAACTTGTCAAAAAGCTGTTGTAACTGTTATTGTTTGTCACTAATATGAAGAGCAGCTTCTGGTTGCAAAAGTTTAAAAAGGCTATATTTTTATGTGTACTTTATCAAATTTATTTTTACAGGTTTTTAAAATTTGAAACATTACATTAAACATTCAGCTCGGTTGTGTATTTATTGCGTGCATTGTGTTTCTTCTCAGGAATCCCAGTCATGTACTGTTTACTGGAAGTGGTGTCAGTGTTTCCAGAAAAACTAGCCCCCAGATTTGCTGATAAAATAGACTGGATTAGAGTGAGTACTGTATTCATGTGTTCAGGTGCCCCCAGCATGTAACAATTAGTCCATTGGTGGTGATTGTGTTACAAAACACAGATTCTGATGCATGTGTCGTTATTCAGTATTATTAGCTGTAATGACAGCGATAAAGGTGTTTTTTTTTTATTTCAGAGTTTGATGAACACAAATAAGGAGGACATGAGAGAACTGGCAGCTCAGCTGTACGCCGTAGTGATTTCCACCATGACAGGAAACGAGCTTCAGGCCGCAGTTCAGAATCTGGTCAAGATCACCAAAGACAACCACGTATGTCCCTTTTTTTTTCTCTTCCTGGCATATGTAACCAACACGGATTCAGCCAGTTTTAAATGTGTCGTTCATTGTGTCTGATCTCAGAGTCCTGAGACTCAGCACGGCGCTATCTTGGCTCTCGGCTACATGGTGGGAAGGAACATGAGCAGAAAGAAAGCCGTCACCTCCTGTGACTCAACACAAAGCAAAGATCGAGAGATGAGCATCACCTCCCAGGATGATGATGAGCTTGTTGCTATGGCTACTAGGACAATTGGTGTGCATTTTATAAATATAATTATATATATTATATCATACAGTTTTTGTTTTGTTTTTGGCTTAGGCAAATTAGGCAATGGTAAATAAGTAAATGCCTAGATTTGACTATTTTCTAAGATTTTTTTTTTCGTATGTATGATTTTTCATCTTCACTGAAGACATTATGTATATCTCTTTTGTTTTGTTCCAGGTTCCTTCCTGGATAACAGCACTGCGATGTTGGCCATCGCAGCCTGCACAGCTCTGGGTGAAATTGGGCGAAATGGGACCCTGCTGATTCCTGCAGAGGGGGAGGGCTTTACTAAACTTTCTATTGTAGAAAACCTTCTGGCTCGTATCACTTCAGGCAAGGAGATCGCAAAGGTAACTAGAAGTTTAATTGTTTATGCAAGATTTGTGCTATATTTATACTGCAAGGATTACTGAGATTGGATTAATCAGGAGTAATTTGTTAAAATAATTAAAGCTACTGGTCTTTTTCCATGTTTTCCAGATGAAGGAAAGATCCATAATGACTTTGGGTTATCTGCCAGTGGGGGATGCAGATTTCTTGCACCAGAAGAAGCTGCTGCAAGGACTCATGGACTCTGTGGAGGTATAAAAGACATTAATGACAGACATCTGAATTAAACATTAGCACTACAGAATTTTCACATCATTAACAGACATGAGCATAAGTAATTTTTTTATTATTTTATTTCACCTGCAGGCCAAGCAGGTGGAGCTGCAGTTCACAGTAGGAGAGGCCATCACCAACGCAGCAATAGGAACCTGCTCTGGAGCTGCAAGAGACCCGTGGACCTGCACTGAGGACCAGTACAGCCCGCCACACAGTGAGCAGCTTTTAGTCCTAACAGAGTTGTTTTCTTAAAATTGTTTCTGTATTTAATCACTAATTCCTTAAATCATGTTGGAAGAAAATATTGTTATGTGTTGTTCATTTACCAGTTTGTGTGCTTAAACCAAACGGAGAATGTACCAATGGAAGAGATGAATAAATAGAAAGCCATACAAAACCAGAGCGCTTTGTTGAAGACCGGCTTTTAATCACTAAGTGTTCAGACTGAAAACAAGGAAGTGCATCATATTTAACAAAGGCTCCGGGACATGGCTCCGCCTAATTGATTACATCATCGGGGAGGGGTCCCTAGACCTGCTCGAAGCATGTCCCCAGACAATTTTATAACCTAGCCTAATGAAGATTTAAAAGTTCAGTTATGTGTTGAATTTGTTTTCAGGCATGTATCTATTTATAAAAAGATCATCAAGTTAAACAAAACAGTCACATTTAACAATCTTTACAGTTATATCATAAGACTATACCACATGCATGTAATTTAAATCAGTATATATATATATATATATATATATATATAAATAAACCTAAACCCCAATAAATTTCTTCAGTATCACAATTTAATGTCAAGTATCTACAATGGCCTACTGTTCAACGTATTTAGAATTAGGTTTGTCACAATATGCAAAATGATTTGTTTTGCATGAAAAATCTTATGAGCATGTTTTATGAGTATCTGTTTTTATATATTTCTCTCTCCTAATCCTACATTTCTATTTTCTTTCTCTTTCAGATATTAAAAGCAATGATGTGGTTCCTTGGGTCCTCAGCTCGATCTTGTCCAAATATATTCCCAGCCAGAACCCTCATGTGAGGCAGGCGGCCTGCATCTGGCTGCTCTCTCTCGTCAAGAAACTTAGTCAGCACAAAGAAATCACAGTGCGTACACCATCCTGCTCTGATGAAGACAAAACAGCACAAGATTTAACTAATCACTTTAATCCTTTTACGATTATTTTACCTCAAATTAAATGTAATGTTTAACGTTGCAACATTTACAAGTACTCTGTAAGTCCAAATATAGATTTAACCTCATGTTTAGATATTTAATTTGTTCTTTCCTGAATGGGGTGGCATTTTATTGAATCTGCCCTCAATGTTTAGGTTTATAGTGTTTTTATGTCAAACTAGATTAGGAAAATCATTTTTGCTGCTCTGTCTTTGCTCTTGCAGTCCCATTTGAAGGAAATTCAGAATGCATTCATCTCTGTTCTTTCAGACCCCGACGGTAAGACAAGAAACAAGTTTAAACGGTTTGATCTTACTAAGCATAGTTTCTGGTGTAATAAATTAGTCGTCTTGTCATTCATCTTCTCTCTGTCTCACATTCAGAGTTGAGTCAGGATGCAGCATCTAAAGGCCTTGGGCTTGTTTATGAGATGGGAGGTGAGGGTGATCAGCAGGAGCTGGTGTCCACTCTAGTGGAAACTCTAATGACTGGCAAAAGGTGAGTTTGTGATTAAATAATCAGGTTAAAATTTGTGTAATCAATGCTTTTTACTTTACTTTTCCAAAGGAATTGGTTTTCTGCACAGAAAATGTTATTTAATGTTGTTGAATTATCTTTGCAAACAGGGTGCGTCATGCAGTCTCAGAGGACACAGAGGTGTTCCAAGGGGAGGGTTTGGGTAAAACGCCTGATGGGTGAGTCATGTCACTCTGGCTAGAAATTTTGACATATGCATTAAACAGCTCAAATTTCTTCTCCTTCGTAAATGAACATATTTTAATGCCCAACAGTCACGGCCTGTCCACGTACAAGGAGCTGTGCTCATTGGCCAGTGATTTGAACCAACCAGATCTCGTGTACAAATTCATGAACCTGGCCAACCACCACGCCATGTGGAACTCCCGCAAGGTATCACTCAGTCACAGCCACATGCCGTTTCTCAGATGGTCCTCTTCCACCTGACTCGACTAACCTCCTTCGTTGCAGGGAGCAGCTTTTGGTTTCCACATGATCGCAGCCAAGGCAGGAGAGCAGCTGGCTCCTTTCTTGCCTCAGATAGTGCCTCGTCTGTACCGCTATCAGTTTGACCCCAACTTGGGCATCCGCCAGGCCATGACCAGCATCTGGGATGCCTTGGTCACTGATAAAACCTTGGTAAGGGGTGTTCACACTAACAGAGGTTCTACATACAGACCAGCAGATGCAGGTGTTGGGAAGGATGGTGGTGATTTATCAGTTTGCATGTTTTTTATTTTTCCAGGTGGACAAATATTTGAAGGAGATTTTGCAGGATGTCATTTCCAACTTAACCAATAACGCCTGGAGAGTGAGAGAGTCAAGGTACAATCAAAATGGCAATAATGTTTCTCTTACATGTACTTAGATTGTTTGTTTTCCTGCAACTCAACTCCCACATGATTTCTGAAGAATACATGATTTGATTGTTTTCATCACTTTAACAGCCAACTGAATAAAGACACTTCTACTTCCTGTTAGGTGTTTGTCACATTATAGTCATGTGACGGTAAAGTTTTTTTTTTTTTTTTCGGTTTCATTCATTAGGCAAGACTGAACCAGAGGTTTAGTTTTGTTGTAGAGACGTTTATAAATTATCTTCCTGAAGAACATTTTTTCCGTGCAGCTGCTTGGCACTCAACGACTTGATTCGTGGTCGTCAGGCTGATGACCTCATTGATTATTTGTCAGAAATGTGGGAAACACTCTTCAGAGTCCTCGATGACATTAAGGTGAGAAGGAAATTATCGGAAATAAATTTCTTTTTTCCTCCACTCGGCACAAAGGTGCAAACTAAAGCTGATTTAGGATCAGAAACACATTTAATTTTAGTTTGACATTATATGTTTTTTTGTTTGTTTTGTTTCAGGAATCTGTAAGAAAGGCTGCAGACTTAACCCTAAAAACACTCAGTAAGGTAAGACTTTTTGTCCCAACTTTGACCTGTAGGCATGTTTTTATTTGTCTGGGTGTATTTGTGTCCAAGAACTTGTCTATTTTTCTGTGTAGGTGTGCATTCGTATGTGTGAGTCTACAGGAGCTGCTGCCCAGAGAACTGTGGCGATGATGTTGCCCACCCTGCTGGAAAAAGGCATCGTTAGCAGTGTCTCTGAGGTCCGCTCGCTCAGGTAATATTTTTCTGTTTCTCCATGGATGTGCTCTCTCATGAAATGTTCATGTAAAGCTATGTATGTTGCTGTTCTTTTCTTGTTGGCTTCGATCATCATATAGTCTGCAGAAGTTGCAACAATTTTTTCTTCCTTTTTTTTTCAACCATTCAGTATTCAGACCCTGGTGAAGATTAGTAAGTCAGCGGGAGCCAGACTGAAGCCTCACGCTTCCCGGTTGATCCCAGCCCTGTTGGAGGCCCTTTCCACACTGGAGCCTCAGGTCCTCAACTACCTCAGCCTCAGAGCCACCGAGCAGGAAAAGGTAATCTATTACCCTGCAGGTTTATCACCAACTCGTCTTCGTGTTGTTCTAAGCTCTGTTTTGATTCTGGCTCTGTAGAGTGCCATGGATGCTGCCAGGCTCAGTGCTGCCAAATCATCTCCAATGATGGAGACCGTCAACATGGTAAAACATCAAGAACTGCATCCCTAATTATTTCCCTTACCTAGATCATTAACTTGAGTTTTTAAACTGGATTTGTGTATTTCACACAAAAGCCAGTGCGTTGAGCTTTTAAAGTTAAAGATGGTGTGTATTCAGTGTCTGCAGCACCTCGATGTTTCTGTGCTGGGGGAGCTCGTCCCCAGGCTCTGTGAACTGCTGAAGAGTGGAGTCGGCCTGGGCACAAAGGTAGAAATGTTTTTACTGGTGACATTTTTAGGTCACTTAAATTATCATGCACTGATGTTCTTATAGTTCTGTGTGATGTGTGAAAAGTTGACCTGCTAATAATTTCTGACTCTTGTTAGGGAGGCTGTGCAAGTGTAATAGTTTCCCTCACAGTTCAGTGTCCCCAGGACTTAACCCCATACTCAGGTACAGCACAGTAACTCATCTGATCCTCCAATGGGTTCACTGGTCAGAATAATAACCAAGTGATGTTCTTGTTGGAAGGTAAACTGATGAGTGCCCTGCTGAATGGTGTTCATGATAGAAGCACTGTAGTCCAGAAAGCTTTTGCCTTTGCTTTGGGACACCTCGTCAGGGTATGCACCTTTATTAACCAATTCTTATTACAAAAATTATACATGATTTTTAAGACTTTATCATTCACACACTATTGTTTCCCCAATTAGACAGCAAAGGACAGCAGTGTAGAAAAACTACTACTGAAGCTCAGCAACTGGTACTTGGAGAAAGAAGGTGAGTCAGTTGTAAACACATCTTCTTTCTGTTAGATTGTAGTCTGCTGTCTGTATTTTTTTATACTCTTTACCTCTGACTTCCAGAGCCTGTTTACAAGTCGTCATGTGCGCTAACGGTGCACGCAGTCAGTCACTACAGTCCAGATGTGCTGAAGGCTCACGCGGGCGTGGCCCTGCCGCTGGCCTTCCTCGGCATGCATCAGGCCCCCGGTCCTGAAGAGGAGAAAGGAGAGAGCCATGATGCCACGCTGTTTGCTGAGGTGTGGCAGGAGAATGTTCCAGGTGAGGAACACACAACAGATCACCAGGTGGACAAGTGGACAGAACATTTTCAATAGACGTGGGTGTGTGTGTGTGTGTGTGTGTGGTGACAACACAAACTTGTAACTCTGCAAACCTTTCTCCACCTCCAGGAAGCTTTGGAGGCATCCGACTCTACATGACGGAACTGATCACCATCACACAAAAAGCACTGCAGTCCCAGTCCTGGAAGATGAAGGCTCAGGGTGCAGCTGCCATGGCCACAGTTGCGAAGGAACAGACGGGCTCGTTGGTGGCGCCACACCTCGGCTTGGTGCTGACTGCTTTGATGCAGGGGCTGTCCGGACGAACGTGGGCCGGCAAGGTAATATTCCTACTTCTGCTGGAAAACTCAAGAAAAGTAAACAAAAGAACAGATTTATTTATTTATTTATTTTTTTTTTAATGTCCAGGAGGAGCTGTTGAAAGCCATCGGATCAGTGGTGTCAAAATGCAGGTGAGCCTTCTGGCAGAACTTTTTGCCCTCACAGCAGTTTCCTGTAGTTGATAAACTTTTTATTCCTGTTCTTCTCTGGGTTTCAGCGCTGAGCTACAGAAGCCCTGCAGCGGCCAGCCTACCATCCCTGAGGTCGGGGAGGTCGTGTTGAAAGAATGTCGCAAGGAGAATCTGGTGTACAAGATGGCCGCTCTGCGCTGTGCTGGAGATGTGCTCCGCAGCTGCCAGGAGGACCGCTTCAGTGACGTGACTGAGATCCTTTTCCCTCTGATCAAAAAGGTTCAATTATCCCGTTAATTATGAGACACGTACAAATTAAAATTTAAAAAAACTAAACCTATTTTTTTCTGTTTCCTTCAGAGCTGCCCAGAGAGTGGCGGAGCATCTCCCAGGTCTCTGGACAATGATGATGATTCTGACAATAAGGATGTGAAAGAGAAAGAGCTGCAGACTGAAGCGCTGCTTTGTGCTTTTGAGACACTGGGAAAGACCTGGCCCAGAAACCCACAGACCCAAGGTAAAGTCTCTGATGATGTGGTAGTAGCTGAGTCATCCCCAACATGCTCCAAACCCTGTGTGATGGTTATGACAGCTGTGTTGCTCTGTGCTTCAGCTTTTACTTTGGTGTTTCTCTGTAGCACGTTTCCAGTTGGAGGTGTGCAGTCTGATGTCGGAGAAACTTAAACTGAGCACTTGGAAAGTCCAGGTGGCAGTTCTACAGGCCATGAAGGCATATTTTCAAGAGTAAGAAACAACAAAATGTTTTCTCCTAAATCTTAACCCTTTGATTAGTCAGCTGATTAAAATATTTGGTTTGTATTCTTTGTAGTTTGTTGCTGTTGGAGAAAGGCAGCGAAGACTCCGATGCACTATCACAGATCCTCACAGAGACTTGTGCTGCTCTCACATATCCTTTGGGTAATGACCAGTTTTTGCTCTGGGGTAATTTTAAATTGTATCAAAATCTAAAAACATTTTGTCACTAATTTTGCTCTGATGTTTCTCTACAGAAAATAAAAGCTACTCCTCTGTGAGAACAGAAGCCTTATCTGTTGTGGATCTGATTGTCAAGAGAACAGGAGGTGGGTTTTTCTGTTTCTGCTCTTGTGAAATGGTTACAATAAAGTCTGTTATAAATTAATATATTAGGGTTGGCCTTCTAAATTATGCTTATGAGCTTTAATGTTCTGAATATAGGCTTTAAATTTTGTTTTATGTTACCATAACCTTTATCTCAAAACACTGCTATGTAATTAGCTGCAATGACTCAAAAATGCTCGTCTTTCTCTTTTCAGTACTTGTAGTTGATTTGTCYATCTTTACCGTTTATGGTTAATGAGTTTGCCTTGTAACATAAATGTTTTCTTTGTCATGTATCTGAATATATATTGTACTAAATGCTATGCATATAAATAGCTGTCAGCTGATGTGTTTGTGACGAGGTCTTGTGCGTGTGATCCTCTCAGAGAGCGAGCGATGGGACTGCATGTCGGTGAAGAGCCGGGAGCAGCTGCAGCGCTCCCTGTCCACGCTGCAGTCCGACAGCAAGCCCGACCTGAGGGACAAGGCCCAGGAGCTGCGCAGACACATCCAAAGCCAACCTTGAGGCTCACAGAAAGACAGAACAGGAGCAGCATCCGCATTTAAAAACACCTTTGATCAGAACAGACCTTTGTCTTATAACTAATATCCATAAATATGCCAGTCTTTGCATTAAGTATCTATATTGTCTGTGAGTTGTGGTGCAGCCTTGCACATTAATCTCCCTCTGGTCGAGCGGAGTGATTTTCGTCTGACGTAGCTGTTGAGGCTATTAATTAAATTTTCAGTTTGGTTAAATTTAATGGACAGTGAGTTAATGATGAAAGCTGCAGAAACCAGCGTGTTGGGTTTGTATTAGCCAATAGCCCCAAAATGGGGATTTTTTTTTTACTACTGTTGTGGATTTGCCAACTCGTTATGAAAACAGCAAGTTGTTTGTTTGTAGCTGAGGGTGAAAAACCACAGACCACTGCTGATTAGTGATGAATCAAAAGAAGCCTGACTTTGTCCTGAAGTTTTGTGCCAGATAATGAGGACATCAATCTGTTTGGGGAGATGGGGAGAAAAAAGATCCTGCTGTCAGTTTCAAGTGATTTTAGAGTTGTTTGAATTTGTCCTTCATGAAATAAAACTTTATTGATTTGGACAAGTGGCTTTCTCTGTTTTTTGGTGTTAAATGAAGCATTTTCATGTTTGTGGGGCATCTGAGGTAAATCTGACATTTCATTAGGCATGCATGAGCAGTGAACCCATCAGCATCAATACATCACAACATGGGCATTTTTTGTCTTTTTTTAACTTAGTGTTTTTTAGTGCTTTAAAACTTAATTTCTCTCAAATCCCCCTGGAATGCAGGGTCCACACCCAAATGGACCAGAGTAACAACTTTTTAAATTGATAAAACACCCTTTATGAGAACAGGAATGAACTAAAGCAACAATCAATGTTTTAACTTTATTTACAAAAAATATATAGGCCATTGGTTGCATAGAAAAGTAAAGAAATCTCTAAAGGACAACATGAAAGATGAGAAAGTTGAACATAAGATTCTAAATAGATAGAGGTGAAACATTGTTAAAAATTTTGAAAAGCAATGACAAACCAGAAAACAAGTAGATGGATTAGATAACTGACGTGATTTTTAGAAAACAAAAAGAATAAGTCAGATTTGACTGTCCTGCTCAGCTGATCACTTGTTTGTTCCTCTTGTCCTTGTGACGAGCCTTGTCTTGGCCCTTCAGGGGCAGGTTGGTATCACTCTGGCTGAGTGCAGTCCGGCTCACTGTGGACATGCCGTCGACAAACTTGGTCTTAAACAAGACGTTGGCATTAGTGAACATGCCGTCCTTGAGTGACACCACCACAAACTAGAAGAGAAAAAGCAGAATTAACCCATCTAAAGCACCTTCTGTGGATTTAGCTGATGAAAGGGCACTTTTTCTGCTAGCCACAATGATATGTGCTCTATAAACAACTGTTACTAAATGTTTAAGTTTGAACCTACCTGTGAGTGCCTAAAATGCGTGCGCAACATCTGGCCAATGTTCTGCGTGTGTGACAGATCCAGAGCAGCATCCACCTCGTCTAGGATGTAAATGGGAGCAGGTTTGAAGAGCAACATGGCCAAGATGAGAGATAAAGCCACGAGAGACCTGAAAACAAAGACATGAGCAGGTATACGTTAACTAAGGGAGGTTTATTACAGAATACACTTGTTTTAAAACATTTTATGATTGATGATGACCGCATACAGCAAGCATAAGGTCTTATTGTGAGATTTTGATATGTAACGGCACAGTAATATGTGAAGCACCTAGCAACATAATCAAAGCAATCAGTTCATATTATTTTGGTGGAAAGACTGAGATGGTTTGGACGTGCAGAGGAGGAAAAAGAGGAAGAAGAGGAGTATTTTTGCTGACCTTTGCCCACCACTGAGCTCGGTGAGATTCTCCTTCCAGGTGTCACCCAAAGCTACTTTGAACTCAAGGCCGTCCAAGACTCCACATCCCTGAGGAGGAGCCAACTTTGCTGTTGCCCCAGGCAGGAGAGTGGAGAAAATGGAGCCAAAATCCTTGTTCACCTATAAGGTGGGAGATGATTTTAGAATGATCTCAAACTATTGAAACAAATGATGTTAAACCTGAATAAACCATGCTACTTTAGGACAATACGGGTCTAACTTTTCTATTTAATTATTTAGTTTAAAATTCTGTTTTTGACACACGATGACAACAAAGTACGACTGAATAATACTTATAGTACACATAATATATGCAATATTTTACTGTGGGGAGAAAAAAAATCAGTTCTGAAACTAGCAGCTGACCTTCTGCCAAGCCACATTCAGAGCCTCGTTCTTCTTCTGGTCCAGCTCCTCGATAGTCTGCAAGATTTTAGCTTTGTCGTTCTCCACAATCCTCTTCTTCTTCATCAGGTCGTTGTACTGCAGCGGGGAACCAGGGTTTGTGAGAGTCAGGTAAAGGATCTGTGAAGAATCTAAGCTACAGGAGCAGTTTGTAGAGTCCTCACCCTCTCCTCGGCCTCGTTCAACATGTTCATGGCTCTCTTGTTGACGTTCCTCTCCAGCTTGGTGGTGGTCTCCTCCAGCTTCTTCAGACGCTGACCCGCCTCGCGGGGGTTATTGGTCTTGAAGTCGTAGGAGGTGTTCGGTTGGCCGAAGAACTGACGCTCTGAATGGATCCAGTCGTGTTCCTCCAGCATCCGAGTCACCTGGAAAATAGGATGAGCGAACATTAAAGCTGTTCAACGTTACAGAACAAAAAAGTGGCAGAAGTTTGAGGGGAAACTAATCCCAGTTTCTGTGTACCTTATCAGCAGCGTCCTGACTTTCTCTGTGGTGCTTACTGATGTTGTGCTCCAGCTCCTTAATCTTCAGCTGGACTTCGTTGTTCTGCTCCCTCATCTTATTGACCTCAGTGCTTTTTCCCTGGAGCATTCAGAAGGATGAAAACGTTTTAATAAATCCTACTTAAAGTAGTCTGCAGTCTGACAAAATAAAAACAACTCCAAGGAACATCAATCAAGTCTTCAGTTTGGCAATTTATACATGAAATCATCTCGTCTCAAAATCTGATAAAACAGCTCACCTTGAGCTCTTTGTCCTGAGTCATGATCTCTTCTTTCTGCTTGGCCAGTTCCTCCTGAGCTTTGCGCACTGCTTCCTATAGCCCAACACACAACAACAAAACAGAAACCAGATGTGTGACTGAAGTGTGGCAGAGAAACACGATGAGACGGTGCCACACACACACACACACACACACACAAACACACACCTTGTTCTGAGACACGGTGCAGGCCATGCTGTCTATCTGCTCCTGGATGGCCCTCATCGCCTCGTCTACAGCCTGAATCTGCTGTTCATAACCTGCCTGCTCCCTCTGCAGCTCCTCCAGCTCCAGAGCCAAAGCTTCAGACTCCTAAACACAGAAGGAAGGATACATATTTAATGCTCTTTTGTAATAAAAAAGCGCACTAAATGTATTTTTACAGAAAAGATTAAACAGTTTGAACACATATCCTACAGGGGGAAGACTTTAAAACATCTTTCTTGCTGAGTACAAAGGGTCAGCGTACCTGCTGCTTCTGCTTTAACTTCTTGTTGAAGGCATCAGCTTTGGCCTTGGCTGAGTTGAGTTTTTCCTGGGCGGCCTTCAGCTCCTTCTCCCTCTCGGCTTCGGCATTCTTCATTTTGTTCTCCAGCACCTTATATTTCTCCTCAGCTCGCTTCTGCACATCCTTGGTGACGCGCAACGTCTCCTCGCTCTCCGCTGCTCGGGCAAAATGCACCACAGAACAAACAGCCTGGCTTAAGTTTAAACCAAATATCATCAAATGTTAAGAAGGGAGAGGTGGACCCATTTGGGTCAACCCTTGTAAAAGGTGTGTTTTATTTGCAGATGATGCCACATATTTTTGTTTGGGTAAAAATATAGAACGTATGATGGAGATGATGCAAACAGAATTTGTAAAAATACAAACTTGGTTTCAACTAAATAAATTATCATTAAATTTGGATAAAACTACATGATATTTAGTAATAAAAAGAAAACTGTCGATGTCTCATTTAGAGATGATGTTGAGGTTTGCAGAGTCAGTGAGGTGCAGTTTTTGGGTCATCATTGATAAAAAGCTGACAAGGAAACCTCACATAAATCATTTAAGAACAAAAATAGTCAAATTCATTGCAATAATGTACAAAATAAGGTAGCTATTCAATGATAAATCTCTGTTTATGTTTTATAACACAATAATTGAGCTCCTCTCCTTGGGCTGCTACCTTATCGTGGTGGAGGGGTTTGAGTGTCCCAATGATCCTAGGAGCTATGCTGTCTGGGGCTTTATGCCCCTGGTAGGGTCACCCATGGCAGACAGGTCCTAGGTGAGGAACCAGACAAAGCGCAGCCCGAAGATCCCTTATGGATACAAACATTGGATATGGCGTTCCCTCGCC
>NW_013953189.1:131503-133303 GCF_001266775.1 Austrofundulus limnaeus
TGTGTGTGTGTGTGTGTGTGTGTGTGTGTGTGTGTGTGTGTGTTTTAAGGTCATTGGCAATAAGCTCTAACACGTTGCAGCTATCTGTACAGAACCATTTCATTCGCTTCACTTATTGTAACATTTCCACATCACGGCCTCAGTGGCTGCTTCGCTCGACAGGAAACAAAAGGAACTTGTTTTTCTTTTTTGTTTGTTTGTTTGTTMTTCCTTGTCTGAGGTTTCTTTAAGAAGCAGATGTACATAGAATTGTAAATATGGTGCTCTCTTGATCTCGGACCTTCTTGTGCATAGCTGTACAGTAAATCTAGCCTTCTAATAACTGTAGTAAAACTATGGATGTGTCGGTAACAATAAGAAAAGTCCGACTTCCCTTCATCCCGTCGGGTCCGTTTGGTCGTTGTCTTACTCAGCTGTGTTCAGGTGAAGACGTGCATGTGTTTCAGTGTCGGACATGTGATGGTCCACAGAGCAGACCATCGACTCACACACGGGGTTCTGGACCAAACAGCAACAAAACCAACGATAGAGCTGACAGGAACTTCACTGGAACATTCTGTAGTTATTTGTTGTCAGATGTTGCATATAGCTTACAGTAATACCTTCAAAATAAAAGTGGAATTCTGTCTCAAACCTCTGCTCTGAGTTTTTATTGTGTCAGATCAGATGAAACTAATTCTGTATTGTCTCCCTGTCAGTAAAAGTTCAACACAAGCTGCAAGCTAAATGTTTATTCTGCTTCCAGCAAGAACTTTAAGTTCCCATGACTCACAGTCTTTAAACAKAAAAAGTCTTTATGTTTAAGAAACTTGGCATAAAARGTGATTTTACCCATTTATAACTGGCATTTTCTTTTGAACTTGGCTCTGCCAAAATGAAACAGGAAGTGACATCAAAGGGGAACTCTTTAGGAAACCAAACTCTGGTCTTTGTTTATTGAAACAATATTTGAACTCTGACTCTTCTCTCTCTGATGGAGAAATAATCTAAAGAAACAGATTCGTCTAATCTGAGTTGTTATTGTAGCGGCGCTATGTTTACATGCAGACATTCCCCTTTGACATCACTTCCTGTTTCTTCCCATGCAAGTATCTCAACAACTGTTCATCTCAGCTGTATGGGGGTATTTTTTTGCAATGTGTTTATGTTTTAAATGTTATCTCCAAAAATACATTCATATTATTACAAAAAAAAAGTTGTGTACCAGGTACTTAAACATGCAGTGTCATCAGAAATCAGTCACAGTCGAAATAAATTGACCTTGACAGAAAAGATTCAATAAACCTTCACTGTCCAAGTGTAGGAAGTGAAGTTATTTATTAAGAGTAAAAATAAAAGTCAAAATAAGRGACTGTCTTAATTCAGCTTACAGAATTTTTTTTTCCAACACTCTAAACCTCAGTAGTTCTGTTCAATCCATCAGAGAAACAAGGAATATGAGAACCTGTAAATCTACCAGGAGCAGGTCGACACAAACTGAGAGACCTGACACCTGAGACCTGAGACCACCAAGACACCTGAGACCACTCTGAAGGAGGTACAAACCCTACCAAGGTTAAATACAACAAATGGTTTTTCAGTCTGAGCTTGAGAGGTCTGAAGAAAGACAGTTCCTGTTGAAGAAAACTCATTAAACCTGGACGATGTGGAGGACTGGATGGTCTCTGCAGCCGGACCCTGTGAGGACTGAGGCTAAAATAAAAWGAACTGCACAACACAAGTCCTGGGGAGGTCTTGGAAATCCTTTGGTATCCATCCTAATTTTAACATTTTATTTATTTAATGTTTTTTTTTTTTTTT
>NW_013953189.1:135471-135958 GCF_001266775.1 Austrofundulus limnaeus
TAAACATTAGCTTTTTTTTCAGTAAGAGGTTTTTATTTAACAGAGTTTTTGGACAAAAAATCGCAATATATTGCCTTGCTTACAGTATCCCAATATGTCGGGATATATCGTATCGCCAAATTCTTGCCAATACACAGCCCTAACTAATACGTGCTTTATTTAGTAAAAAAATAAAACATCAGCAATGTATTTTTGTCCATGTGCACATGGACACTACATCACGTGTCAAACTCAAGGTCCACAGGCCAAACCCGGTCCTCGTACACATTTTATCTGGCTTCAAATTAAAATACGTTAAAGGTAAAATAGTTTTATTTAGTTTTTCTCATGACAACTGGACAACTTTCAAGAAAATTAAAGTTTGAATTTTTCAGCAATCTTTGATTTTAGTTTGGAAAGGACAACAGATGTAATGAACTTTTTCTGTGCTCTGTTCTTACTTTTTAAATAAAACAATTTGAATTTTTGTAAAGTTTTTAATTTGTGA
>NW_013953189.1:136958-137799 GCF_001266775.1 Austrofundulus limnaeus
AAGATTTAGAATAATGATCATTTTTGATCCATACACTGGTAATGTGTGATTGGGCCTCGTGCCTCTTTATGTTCAACAAACTGGGCCTCGATGTCAAAAAGGTTAAGAACCCCTGGTCTAAATAATGTTGTGTTGTCAGAAAGTCTCACCCCAGTCTGTGAGGAACTCTGCAGCATATCTGTAGACCAGGTTCATGGCCTCGATGACCACAGCGTAGATGATACTGGGGATGAAGAGGAGCAATCCCGTCCAGAAAGTGGGGTTTTCATCGTGGATCGACAGCACCCAGCCCTCCATCAGGAAGTAAATCATCATGACGTAGAGGGAAATGTAGAGGCAGAGCAGCACGAAGGGCAGCGAGACCAGGTAAATACGCAGCTGGCGCTTGGCGTTGGGGTAGAGGGGCTCTTCACGGCCCGTCACAGGATTGAACCCGAGGACGCCATGAAATCCAGGTCGAGGTTCTTCAAAGGCTTTTTTCCTGCTCAACGTGCCCCAGCTGTAGGCCAGGGAGGCGCTGTGTCTCTTCCACAACTGTTGGGAGGTTCACAGCTGTCAGGCTTTTATACTCATTAAGAAAAGACAGAAACAACGAATGCTTTAAAATCAGGCTGACCCCACTATGTCTACACATGTAGTCCTGCTTCACTCAATCAAAGGCTTGATGATCATGCGCTGCAATGGTTAGTTTGGTAACTGAGGCCTGTGGACCACTGCTAATGTATTTCCTCTTTGTCATAAGGTTGACACGTACTGTACACTCTATCAGAGGCTGCTTTTACCTCATTTTATTAATCAATCTGGACAATCTGACTGTGTTTAGAAACAAACTGAATTGAAA
>NW_013953189.1:138799-139642 GCF_001266775.1 Austrofundulus limnaeus
GAGTTAAGACAGAAAAAATGAGTTAAAACTGAAAAAAATAAGATTTGAAAATGTAAAAAGAAGCTTGGAAACTAAAAAAAAGATTTGAAATATTTATTTTTGGACAAATTTGATGGCCCTAATTTGGTTCCATATATGACACAGCTATAACTAACAGCTCCTTCTCACATTACTGTTGATTCATTAAAGCAGTGATTCATCTCCTGCACCTAAAGTCAGTTGTCGATGTACATCCAGTGACTTCTAAAAGTTTCATTACAATTTGTCCAACGACTCATGAGATATTTTGCTAACAGACAAACACAAAGGTGAAAACTTCCCACCTTTAAAGTCTTTGAAGTTGTGCTTGTTGTTCAAGGTGAAGCCCCTCATGGACCCATCACTGTACTCCTTAAAGAGGCCCACGTCCTCTGCACCAGAGAGCAGCCTCTGCCAGGAGGCCCCCACCAGGTACAGGTTAGGGTTGTCCTTCTCCCGGGCCTGGACTCCAGGGCCCAGCTGCTCCACCAGCAGCTCAGCGCCTGACAGAGAGGACAGTGTTAACCACAGTGAGAGAGAGGATAGTGTTAACCATAGTGAGAGAGAGGACGGTGTTAACAACAGTGAGAGAGATGACAGTGTTAACCACAGTGAGAGAGAGGACAGTGTTAACCACAGTGAGAGAGAGGACGGTGTTAATCACAGTGAGAGAGAGGACAGTGTTAACCACAGTGAGAGAGAGGACGGTGTTAACCACAGTGAGAGAGAGGACAGTGTTAACCACAGTGAGAGAGAGGACAGTGTTAACCACAGTGAGAGAGAGGACAGTGTTAACCACAGTGAGAGAGAAGGACAACATGATGG
>NW_013953189.1:140561-141084 GCF_001266775.1 Austrofundulus limnaeus
GTGTTAACCACAGTGAGAGAGAGGACAGTGTTAACTACAGTGAGAGAGAGGACAGTGTTAACCACAGTGAGAGAGAGGACAGTGTTAACTACAGTGAGAGAGAGGACAGTGTTAACCACAGTGAGAGAGAGGACGGTGTTAACCACAGTGAGAGAGAGGACGGTGTTAACCACAGTGAGAGAGAGGACAGTGTTAACCACAGTGAGAGAGAGGACGGTGTTAACCACAGTGAGAGAGAGGACAGCGTTAACCACAATAAGAGGACAGTGTTAACCACAGTCAGAGGACGGTGTTAACCACAGTGAGAGAGAGGACGGTGTTAACCACAGAGAGAGAGGACGGTGTTAACCACAGTGAGAGAGAGGACAGTGTTAACCACAGTGAGAGAGAGTATAGTGTTAACCACAGTGAGAGAGAGGACAGTGTTAACCACAGTGAGAGAGAGGACAGTGTTAACCACAGTGAGAGAGAGGACAGTGTTAACCACAGTGAGAGAGAGGACAGTGTTAACCACAGTGAAGGA
>NW_013953189.1:142084-143654 GCF_001266775.1 Austrofundulus limnaeus
GTTAACCACAGTGGGAGAGAGGACGGTGTTAACCACAGTGAGAGAGAGGACAGTGTTAACCACAGTGAGAGGACAGTGTTAACCACAGTGAGAGAGAGGACAGTGTTAACCACAGTGAGAGAGAGAGGACGGTGTTAACAACAGTGAGAGAGAGGACAGTGTTAAACACAGTGAGAGAGAGGACGGTGTTAACCACAGTGAGAGAGAGGATGGTGTTAACCACAGTGAGAGAGAGAGGACGGTGTTAAACACAGTGAGAGAGAGGACAGTGTTAACCACAGTGGGAGAGAGGACGGTGTTAACCACAGTGAGAGAGAGGACAGTGTTAACCACAGTGAGAGGACAGTGTTAACCACAGTGAGAGAGAGGACGGTGTTAACCACAGTGAGAGAGAGGACAGTGTTAACCACAGTGAGAGGACAGTGTAAACCACAGTGAGAGAGAGGACGGTGTTAACCACAGTGAGAAAGAGGACGGTGTTAACCACAGTGAGAGAGAGAGGACGGTGTTAACAACAGTGAGAGAGAGGACAGTGTTAAACACAGTGAGAGAGAGGACGGTGTTATCCACAGTGAGAGAGAGGACAGTGTTAACCACAATGAGAGGACAGTGTTAACCACAGTGAGACGATATTAACCACACTGAGAGAGAGGACAGTGTTAACCACAGTGAGACAGAGGACGGTGTTAACCACAGTGAGAGAGAGAGGACGGTGTTAACCACAGTGGGAGAGAGGACGGTGTTAACCACAGTGAGAGAGAGGACGGTGTTAACCACAGTGAGAGAGAGGACGGTGTTAACCACAGTGAGAGAGAGAGGACGGTGTTAACCACAGTGGGAGAGAGGACGGTGTTAACCACAGTGGGANGTTCTGAAGGAGCTCAATATTTTTGATACATGAAATGCTAAAACTGCGAACGAGATTTATGCCAAAACATATTCGGAATAAAAAAATGATCTCAGTAGTGTGAATGCTCGTGAAGCATTCACACAATAATTTAAGAGTTTAAATTTAGAGAAAACCAAAAGAACCTGATTCCAGATTAAGCTAAAATTTTAGATAGACCTGTGAAAAGGAATCAGGTTTGCAAAAACGGCTGAATTGAATAAACTAAAAAACAGGAAAATAGCAAGTGTGAGGTAAACATTTCAGCTGATTTTGAGACACTCACTGATAGATTTCCCAGGATAGAGCTTTGCCTGGGTATATCCTGGAACATGAGTTTCGTCTTTAGCTCGCAGCGTGTCCAGCTCATGTTTGATGATGTACTGACACTCTGCCATGCTGAGGAAACCGTCTCCATCACCTGCAGGACACACACAGCTAACTCTCTTCAGAACAAGTTTCTATTAACTTTTAGAGCCGTCTACAAACTAATCTCACAGCAACAACAGCTGGCTAACATCAAACACCAGAGAGCTCAATATGTGATTTTTTTCTTATCAACAGATAGCACATGAATCCAATTCAAGATGGCTGCCACATAAAAACTATAACTGTGGAGCTAAACTGGAGCCATGAACTTGGTTTTTAGAAACTGAAAAAAGGTTTGAAACTGAAAAAAGGTTT
>NW_013953190.1:0-230 GCF_001266775.1 Austrofundulus limnaeus
GGTTTTATCATTTTCTTAATTGATTTAATGATTAATATTGTGTACTATTAATTTCACTGTTAATCCGTTGATGCAAAGGTTTGACTTATAAGCTTAGAAGAAGTGATTTTTAAGACAGCATGTGCAGTCTGCCTTTGGCCAGACTTTCAAGGTTCTCGCTGCTGATAAAGAACTTGCAGCTGGCCGCCCGTGAGAAAACAGCTTTGTTTTCTTTCTCACTGTCTTCCCTC
>NW_013953190.1:1881-3778 GCF_001266775.1 Austrofundulus limnaeus
CCTTGGTACCAATTGAGCATCGTTGCAACGCCACAGCCTACCTGAGTATTGTTGCTGACCATGTCCATCCCTTTATGACCACAAAACCATTACTAGCATGGTGTACCTAATAAAGTGGCCGGTGAGTGTATATAGTTCATTAATAACGTTCCACACACTACCCCCACCCCACCCTCCCAGTTTATAAAAAGCTCAAATCTGGGACATTTCCAGCGACAGTTTTGCTCGGGAACATCTGGTCACCCTTGGCTAACTGCTAATGCTAGTTTTAGATAAAGCTAAATTTCTGCCTTTTCTTTAGAAACCCAAAGCTGAGAACTGGTGTAGCGTTAGCTGAGAAGAAGCTTTAAGAAATTCTGAAAGCTAAATTAAAATTCTAAGTAGCCACCAGAGCTAATATGAAGCATAAATAACGTGGCCATTTTGAAACATTTTGGGCTTCATTTTGTCACAGTGTTGTTACAGTGATGCTACACTCTTCAGTCGTGCTTCTGTTGGACTGTTAGTGGAGTGTTTTCTTCATGCCACTTGTGCAGTACATCAACCAGACACGAAGCTACTGTAAATGTCCCCATTGTTTAAAAAACTAAATCTATAGCAGCCACTAGAGCTAAAAACGTTTCTATCACTTCATCTGTTGTTACGTTTTTTCTAAGCTCTTCTTTTCTTCTCTGCTCTCCTGCTGCAGTTGAAGTGGTTTTGTTATTAAAGCGCTCAGATGAAGACACAGTGGAAACTGGCTCTGGACTCCTGAAGTGGAATGACTTTGCCAGTTCTCTTTGATAGCATCATTTATCTGAGCCAGCTTTTAGGCCCTGTCCTAATACACTTTCCTCACCTACTCTGTTTTTGTCTGTGTGACTCACACACTCCTCAGTTTTGAGTGTGTGACCTGAAATGCTCTTTTAAAGTAGCTTTTATAAGATTTCAGGGAGTTATTCAAATATAGAGTGACTGAATCATTAATCTGAGATGAGTGAATAAAATTTTCTCGTTTCTTTGCTCATCAGTAGAGGAGCTGTGCTGTCACAGCCAGTGTCTCAGAGGTAAAGGTGAAAATATCTTAACAGAAAAGGACTTTGGTAAAAATATTCCACTGATAATAAAAATGCAAGTAAAAGTCATAAGACTTCTCACAATAATCTGGAAAACAAAAGTATTTTTATGCATACAGAAATGGAGTTTAGTTAATCAAACTGTGTCCACTAAACTAGGTTGAGTAAATTTACCTATTTTCTTTAAAAAAAATAGGGTAAATTGCTTTACTCATCCTTTCATGATGAATTCCAGTCATATTTCAATTTGTAACATGGTGTTAAATTTTAAAGTAAAGGAACAAAAGTATTTTTTTATATTTTGAATATAACAAAATAAAAGTAAAAGTTACAATAAAAATTCTTGGTAAAATTACAAATCCTCAAAAAAATTACTTAAGTACTGCAACACAGTAAATGTACTTAGTTACTATACACCTATGGAGGCTCCTGGTGGGCTCAGCTTCTCAGACTGGTCTATCATTGGGGTGACCTCTATGAGGTTAATTTTTTGTGAAACAGAAACTGGAAAGCCTCCATCTCCAGGAATATATGAATTGTAATTTTAATATGCAAGTTTCTGTTGAGACTTGATTCATTTATAATTCTGAGTAAAATAATCACACAGAAATAAAAGCAGAAGTGTCTTAATTCTTTGTGGCAGAGACTGAGAGATGTGTTGGAGACTTTGGTCAATGAAGTCCCTGCAGATTTATCAGCTCCACATTTATGACTCGAACCTCCCATTTTACCACATCCCAAAGGTTCTTTTAATTTTATTAGCAGTATTCAAAGAGAAAAAAATTACCTTATACATTTACACACACACACACACACACACACACACACACACACACACACAC
>NW_013953190.1:4778-7541 GCF_001266775.1 Austrofundulus limnaeus
CCCAAAACCCGACCCCAGCCCCATAGCCGGCCCGTCGCCCAGAAAATTCAGGCTTTTAAGCCCAGCCTCCATGTGACTGATACTCACATCACATGGCTATCGTTGACACCTAATTAACACTTATTGTTAACAGGGGGTGGAGTGATACTGGCAATAGCAGCGCTGCAGGAGGGGGACAACTGAAAATGGAGGCCTCCACCTCTGTTTAATGATGGACGGTCTTTCTTCACAAAATAAATTAAATCATTAAACAGAGGTGGAGGCCTCCGTTTTTAGTTGTCCCCCTCCTGCAGCGCTGCTGTTGCCAGTATCACTCCACCCCCTGTTAACAATAAGTGTTAATTAGATGTCAACGATAGCCATGTGATGTATCGTTGGAGGTAGGGCTTAAAAGCCTGAATTTTTCCTGAAACTCTCAGACTGAAGAAGTCTCTTGGAGAAGAGACGAAACGTTTCATTAGAGAAGAACCCGTCCAGAAGACCTATACAATTTTTTCTTTTTGGTTTTTTACCTGGATTACTGAGATGCATCAGGACATGTCCCCATCAACATCAATGAGATGGCTGTTGAATGAGTCTGTAGCTTCAAGTTCCTGTAGGGACCCCCATCTTGGAGGACCTGTCCTGGACCACCATCTCTCCAGTCTGGTAAAGAAAGCCAACTAGCGCCTCTTCTTTCTGCAGACACTGAAAAAGAACTACCTGTTGTCAGCCGTCCAAATGAACTTCTACAAATGCCTGAACAAAAGCATCCTAACCAACTGTGTCACAGTCTGGTATGGGAGCTCCTCTGTCGTAGAACTAAAAAAAAAAAGATTACAGTGGGTCTTAAATACTGCCCAGCGCATCATTGAATCCCTGCTCCCTGCCATCAAGGACGTCCAGAGTAAGCGGTGTCTGTGTCGATTGGAAGGATTCCTCCCACCCAGCAAATGGACTGTTTTCACACCTTCCTTCAGGCTTTATACCGGTTACATACTTACATTTATATAACCCAAAGGACATTGACCAATAGACAGAGGAACAGCTTTTTACCCACTGTTCTCTATTATTTACTGCACTATTTATGCTGCATACTTACTGCCAAAAGCATTTCTGGTTAGATACAAAGTAGAATCTAATCTAATACAAAGTTGAAGGGTTCTTCAGTGCACTGCAATGACATCCTTAACTAACTTGCCTCATATAACAGGGATTTTGTATTTATGCTTAGTTCTAAAAACAGTTTAAGCAAATAAATCATCTTTGGTTGGAACAATTTGATGGGATTAAACAAGTGATTTATGGCAATAAAGACGTTTTTCTTTTTGAAATGTGTCACATCCAAGAAAAAAAAATATAAAAGATAAAAGTGGAGCCCACTCTATGAAAAGATGCCATTTTAATCAATCCAAATCGGACCATGGAGAGTCTGTAGTCATCCCGCTGTAATCCTGTTGCCTCTGCAGAGATGAATGTCTGCACCACATAAAAGCTGACAGGGGGAAGATGGCTCCCGCTGCGCTGTGGCCAAAACCAAACTGCAGCCAGGCTCTGCAGCAGACCCACAGAGGCTCATATATCTGCCATCACTGTGTTTGCTTTACAACTGCAGGTACCTCACATACACCATAAATATATATGAGAGTGCATAAACACATGCACGGGCAGAAGCTGTAAATTTAGCTCTGGCTCAGGCAGAGAAAACATTCATAGGTCCAATTAAAACTGCATCAAATACAATCAATATGAGTAGCATTATATGTATTCTGACATACTATTAAATTAATAGCATGTAATCCTTAAGTATTATATTTTTATAAATAAACATGTTATTTAAAACTGTTTTGCTGAAAAAGGAGGAACTTCTGCTTGAGTCCACTAGATGGCAGCACCTGATCAGTACAAGAGGAAGTACTTTTTAAACATCTGAGAAAGCGCTGTAACATTAACAAGCCTGAAACTGTTGTGAAAATGTTTTAACTGTATGGATAGTTTTGCTACCAGTGGGGTAAATTCACAAGATATTTGCATTTTCTGGTTTTTAAAGATATTTAATACTGTTTGCAAAAACAACAAAAAGAAAAAAAAGACTTAATTGTCTTTTTATTTGCTCCTCAGTTTTCCCAACAGGAGCACAACAATCGCGGTTGTAGTCTCCTCATCCTATAATCCTGAAGTGACTCGTGCCACTTCAGCTGGAGGCCACGTCTGCTGTCTCTTCTGTTCTGATCGTTCTCTGAAAGCAAGCCACAAGTGCCTCAAAAACCACTCAGAGACAATTGAGGGGGCACCAGGTCGGACTGAGCGCTGCTCCATCTCAACCTTTTCATCAGAACAGATGGAACCGTTGTTCTCACGGGACACTTAGTCTTCAGAGCCAAGAATAAAAGCAAAGACGTAAAGGAGTGACGTACTCAAGACTTGGACATTTGAAAGGGTGTCAGTAATGGTGGGTGTCAGCAGCTGTGTCTTCAAACCTTCACAACCACAAACCGTCACAAAGGCCAAATTTAAACTCTCCCAACTTTAACTGTTTTGCTTCGCAGGGAGGGCAAAGCTGATAAAACTCTGTCATTATTCACAGTTTTTATTTTGGACATTTTCGTCCTTTTTGATGTTTAAAATGTCGAGGAGCTTTGCAAAGAAGCTGCACTTCAAGCTAAAACCAAAATCTTTCTTCAACAACTCTTTATGTGTTTTTGTCTCCAGTAAGGAAAACAAAGTGAGGATTTGGAAATACGTACAGTACCCTCCATGTCTTTGTCTTTTGAACTAGATAAC
>NW_013953190.1:8541-12382 GCF_001266775.1 Austrofundulus limnaeus
GCTGCATGTAGGCGTCAGAAAGGTCCCTATTTAAAAATTGGTTGCCACATTTATATTTATATATACATTGAACACACACATTCCAGTTGTAGCCTGTAACTCCTTGTTTATGCTGCAGAAGGCAACGTGCACAGCCTGTGTGTTTGTGTGTGTGTGTGTGTGTGTGTGTATAAATGAAGCACCTCAACTTTGGTGTGTAGCTGCATGTAGGCGTCAGAAAGGTCCCTATTTAAAAATTGGTTGCCACATTTATATTTATATATACATTGAACACACACATTCCAGTTGTAGCCTGTAACTCCTTGTTTATGCTGCAGAAGGCAACGTGCACAGCCTGTGTGTTTGTGTGTGTGTGTGTGTGTGTGTGTGTGTGTGTGTGTGTGTGTGTATGGGTTTTTCCAACAACATGGGGAAAATTTTCCCAAAAAAACAGCCTCATGGGGACCAAAGTGCATCATGGAGACCATTGCACGGTCCCCATGGGTACAAATGCAAATTACAGGTATGGGGTTAGGTTTAGGCCCAAGGTTTAGGTTAGTTTTAGGGTCAGGTAGGTACCTGTGAGGTTAATTTTAGGGTAAATGGTCAGGGTTAGGATATAAAGTCTAAAAAGAAATGAATGAAAGTCAATGCACGGTCCCCACGGGGTTGAAGAACAAACATGTGTGTGTGTATGGGCATATTTTTGGTACGTCATGGGCACCATTTTCCAGAAAAAGGCAGCCTCGAGAAGACTGAACGTGCATTGTGGGGACCAATGCCCAGTCCCCATGGGCACGGATGCTAATTTCAGGTGGGGGTTGGGTTTAGGACCAAGGTGTGAATTGAGTTTAGGTTAGTTTTAGGTAGGTTGAGGTTAATTTTAAAGTAAATGGTCAGGGTTAGGTTACAAAATTTCCAAAAAAAAAAAAAAAATGAATGGAAGTAAATCCACGGTCCCCACGAGAATATAAAAACAAACTTGCGTCTGTGTGTGTTGCTATTTTTGAGACACTACATTTAGGTTTTTCATTATTTGTTAGCCAAATTAATCAAATGTACATGAAATAAAGGCTTGAATCATTTCACTCTGTGTTCTGAATCTATGTAATATACAAGTTTCACACTGATAGTTTTTAAAACAAATCATAATATTCAAATTTTTCTAGCAGGGTTCCTACAGAATAGCAAGTTCAATAAGACGTTTAAAATACTTTTCAATAAGACTTTTAAATCCTCTTTTATGTCACTTGAAACAAAATATAGGACCAACTTCACAATAAACACAAATGGGAAAAAAAACAGCAACAATTTTATATAAATGTTTATTTGAACACAAAACAACTAGTTGTGAAAAGCTCTTGGTAAATTATTTAAAAATAGAAATAAATTTTACCAAATATTTTAATATTTGTCATGAATTACTGACAAGAAGATACAGCCATAAAGATTGATTTAAGACTTTTTAAGGCTTATTAAAGGGATCCCCGATTAATTGTAACATTAAACTTCATTTGATAAACATATATTTTAACTGTAAAATAAAGACTGTAAAAATACTGTAGGCTGTTTAGTTTTGTAAATTTTAAAAAACATATTTTAACAAGGACAGAGCCATTTTATTTACACACAAAGCATTCTGGGTAAATGATGACGTGGATAGGTCCTCGGTGTGAGCGAGCTATATCCACCCTGAAGGTTAATCTTGGACAATATCTGATGATCGACTCTTTTAAATGAAACCAGAGAGCGTTGACAGAGAGGAGAAGGTAGAAATGACTCAGCCTGGAACTGAAAATATGGATGGAGGACAACAGAGCTGCTTCATGGAAGAAGAACCTCAGCTTAGCCTGTTAGCCTTTGGGCTAGCACTGATGCTATATTGCCTTATATGTATTAGCTCGGCGCTAGCACGACAAACAAGCTAAACTGAGGTCCTCCATCCATATTTTCAGCTGCAGACTGAGTCATTTTTGTGTTCCCCTCTCTGTCATGTGGATGGAGGACCTCAGTGACGAGAGGAGAATGTGTAGCGCTGAGCTAATACATATATATGGTGATAGCGTCAGGGCATCCAGAGGAGGTGAAAGGCTACAAAGTTGAACCCTAAGATGTTCAGGTCCAAAAACCATAACCTCTGTCTTATCTGAGTTTAGAAGCAGAAAATTAAGAGTCATCCATGTTTTTATGTCTGTAAAACATGATTGTAGTTTAACTGACTGGTTGGATTCATCAGGTTTCATGGATAAATATAACTGAGTATCATCAGCATAACGACGGAAATTTATCCCATGCTGTTTAATAACTTTACCTAAAGTAAGTATATACAAAGTAAAGAGGATTGGTCCAAGCACTGAACCCTGAGGAACTCCATGACTAACTCTGGTGTAAGAAGAGGATTCATTATTAACGTTAACAAACTGAAATCTATCAATTTAAAAGACTCAAACCATTTTAGAGCTGTTCCTGTCCAGTGCTGTAAAAAAACAGGATTAAAGCTGTTTTACTATGTATAGTCATATATATAATCATTGATCAGAGGTGCAATAAAGTAAAAGTATCTAATTACAGTGTACTTTCTTTTAAAAACTTGTTAAAACATATATATGGTCTATGATTACTGCAGATGGATAAAAATGAACCCCAGGGATGTTGTTTGTTCTTAACAAGATGACAATGAGATCTATAGACAGCATGGTTCTTCCATTACTGCAAGGAGATGAAACCAGTTCTCTATACAGCCCTCATCCTGTTACCTTGTTAACAGTGTGAAAATGTCTGCTGGCAGGAAGCCATCCGTTCCAGTCTGACATTTCACACACTTAACATCAATCTGTGTGCTGTCAGGATGTAGTGGATTTAAATGTTGTGCATGTACGATTTATGCTGATTAGTAATAAAGTGCTTTTAATTGTTGCCAGCTGTTTGTAACTACACTTGTTCCAACATTAGGTTTTACTGTTAGTAATCAAGATTAAAGCTGCAACCATAAAGGAATCTGTCAGCCTCACGTTATCAGCTAGGATCAAGGATGACTCATATTTTTCCATTACTGACACAAACGTATAAGGTGAGACAGCTTTCAGTTTGTGTTATAAATATGTGTCCAAACATAGAAGATGTTTTTATTTTTCTGTAGTTCCAGGCCAGTGACAGCAACACCTTCAGTACCTTTAGGGTCAAGTAAAAATCACTCTCAGAAGTCGAAATTTCAGAGTTCCAAGTCCAACAAATCAAGTGGAACACTTCCTGAAGTCAAAAGTCAGGGACCTCTGACTCAGAGAGTCAGTGGTCCCTGACCAGGGTTGACATCTTGGTGACTTTGTCACTAAATGTAGTGAGTTTTCAGATCCCTCTAGCAACAAATCTAGCAACTTTTTTTTTTGTTATTGGAGACTTCTGGAGAGTGCTGTGAAAGCATGTTTGTAAAAAAGTAGCGTGAGTTGCTGCAGGCCCCTTCCTCGTCCCAAATCACTCACAGGCAGCTCAGTCCTCGAGCAGCGGGCCTCCCAGCTGCAGTCAGAGTGGGAGCTTTTCACACCAACGCACCCAGACCCTAAATGAATGGAGCATGTGCAGAGCTGCTGCTGACTGACCAGTGGCCAGAGCTAAACAGCTACTCTGTCGAAAACAAATCCCTGTATTAAAATGACTTAAACAGTCTCATTTGAGTCACATTTTGCTGGTCTTAGAGCTTATTTAAAAGCGAGGGTTTTAAACTGTGACATTTTAAAAACATGTTGACAGAACAAACTTAATTGTAGTTTTAGACATATTTATGTGGTTAATTCACTGACTTTTTGTCTATTCTATAATATTTGGTTTTGCCCAATGATGCACGAGTTGATAAACAATATAATAT
>NW_013953190.1:12412-14678 GCF_001266775.1 Austrofundulus limnaeus
ATATAATATAATATAATATAATATAATAATTTTGTGACTCACAGCAACATGTAGGGCAGCCAACAGCTGCTTTCCTTGTTAAAGAATTGTCAACAAGGTTTCCTAAATAAGCCCAATCTTAAAATCCAAAACAGCTGTCCAGTAAATAAAAACTGGTGATAGCTGCAGTAATAAACTCTTTATTTAAACCTTTTTTAGTTTCAAACTGCAAACTTATTTTAAAGCCTGAAAACATAAAAAACAAACAGAAAAATACTTCGTTATCCACATGTACTGTCTTTTTGAGCAAAACGTTAAGTAAATTCTTCAGGTTTTTGGAATTGTAACATGGATAAGTTGGATATGGCATTAATTAGATTCACGTTCCGTCTTTCTTGATGGAGCTCGGTGAGAGGAGTGTTTTGCTTTGGTTTGATGTGGGCTGCTGGAGACAACAGTGCTGTTTAGCCAATTATTCAAAAATGACCGCTATCAAATGAAAATTGGGTAAACTTTTGTTATCAGATGACAGATTTTTTCAATTGCAGTTCCATTTTAGTTCCATAAAGTAGATGTTAGCTTGCTACACTACAATTAGTGGTGGCATATAAGAGAACTCAAAGTTAAGTGTAACCAGGTAAAACAAGGCTATACCAAATTGTGGACTGAAACAAATCTGAACATATTATTTATTTCTTTTTTCTCCCATAAATAAAACTAAAATTAAAGGGGTAATATCATGTAAAATCAACTTTTTTGGGTTTTATGTCATGTTATAATGGCCTATCATCAAAAACATGCCCAGAGTCTTGCTTTGACTCATTCCTGCATGTTTGAGAAATCTTGTAGTGTCCTGAGGCAGCCAGGCAGGGGAGAAAAAACACCGGTTGGACCTAGAACCGCCTTTTGGGACCAGCTCCTCCTCTAGGCTGTGTCTCCAAGCTGAGTTTCCTCATCACAGAGCACACGCCAATGAGGTATATTCACCTCATTGGCACACACACACCTGGCCCCATGCTGAAATGGGCGGGACAGAAGCGGAAGGAGGTTCTTAAAGAGACAGAGGCCAATTTTAAGGTGCTTAGAAACAGATGTGATGAGAAGTGAAACTTATTTTGTATTTGAACGTATAAACAACTTTTTAATAACAACTAAAGTTGACGTAGTTACTTTATTAAGGTATAGATTTTAAATATATGCCTGAGAAACACATAATATTGCCCCTTTAACATTTTTTTTGTTTAAAACTTAACAGTTTGGTTTCTTATTGCTATTGTTTGTCTAAAAATCATACTAAGGGACACCTAATATTTATGCTGGGAAGCATATATTTTTTAATATTATGACAAAGCAACATAGAATCATTACAGTTCTAAAACTGCCAGGTTATTACATTTAAACACAGAGATCAGAAATGATTGAGGACAAAAGCTGCACGAGGAGAAAATTCATGATGTGACATATTCTGAGTCTGAAATCTGTAGCATAAAGATTCAGATGAATCATTGATGTACATTTACAGGTTGAGCGATTGTTTCTGCACCACAAATGAAAAACTACGTGGAAAAAAAAACATGGTATGCTTGAAAATTTTTTTGTAATTTTGCAACAAAAATAATTTAAAATGTTTATGCAAAAAACGAAAATTAAAGTGACTCAACATAATTTTGAAATGACAGACTTTGCTGCCTTATAACAATGGGCCTACTCTACTTACTGACAGTTTAATCTAATTATTTGTTCCACTTTTAGTCTGGATCTGAAGGAAATGTTGAGCTACTCTGCTAGTTTAATCTGAAGTTATACATGTGCATTTATTACGATGCTAGTCAAGTGTGAATACCAGTAAATTAAACTCACTATTTAAAAGTTATTGTAATGTTTTGCAGTATTTTAACTTGCTTTGTTTTAGTTAAATCCTACAGATGTCTGTGTAAACAATTCTGCTTGCAGCCTCTTCCCTGCGGCTCTTTCTGCTTTTACAAGGCATCACGGTGAGACGTTGCATAAATCAAGAGCTGCATGACAAGCCAAGACAGCACAAAAGCAACCTGCATGACAGGCACTGTGACACCAGTTTAGGTGCACAGCATCCATGTGAGGTCAAGAGCAGCAGGTATAAACCTCTAAATGGTGCATAAACTCCATCTACTGGGCTTGCTACAACTTGTGCTGGTGGCTAAATGATGTGGACTCACAATGGGCCTCATGCAAGAACATGTTCGTATTCTTATCCTAAATTTCTCCTACTTTTGTTCGTACAAAGGGTTCCTACGAACATGTCACG
>NW_013953190.1:15395-37941 GCF_001266775.1 Austrofundulus limnaeus
CGACAGGTCTGGACCACTCGTGAATTTTGTTCGTATCTGAAAAAAACGTTAGAATATGAAAACATTGGTGAACGCCACAAATTCTCCTAAATCACTCGTACGCACAACTTAAGAACAAATCTGTGCGTATGAACGGTTCTTGCATGAGGCCCAATGGTCTCAGACTCACCAGTAATCGTTGCCTATACAGTAAATGGTAAAACGTTTAGTTTAATCAGTTAGACATGACAAGACTTGTTGCTGGAAGACAAACTGAACCTCACTTCTTAGGAAGACAAACAGTTTGTTAAATCACTTTATTTTCCTTCATATCTCTGTCACTTACAGTCAGTAGCTGTGTTTCCATTGCAAATGTGCACAAAACTTTGTCGATAATCTGTTAATGTCYAAAAAACACAGTTTCGCAACTGCTGTGTTTCCATTAAGTAAGAAATGTTATTAAAGTCGCACGTGAATATGTTTGTTCTCATGATAAGTCATTACAAACATGGCAGCAATGGATGTACTGTAAACACATAGCATGTTGCTACCACGACACTAGCGCTCATCATCAGAGGAGATGTCGGCGTCTTATTAAGGCTTTCCAGCAACAAGTTCCTACTTGGGAGCGGCTACGTATGCTGTGTTTTTGGGAAATTGTAGTGGGTGAGTTTACTATTTTATACTACTTCGGTGATTTTACTACTACTTATACTTCCTGTTATCTTCTTCGTCGTCTTTTTCACCAGTAGAAACAGCCGGTTGTTGATCACGTGACTCCCGTGATACAAAAAAGTGTTTCCATTGCAGTTTTGCGAAAAACACCAATTTCGATACAACCCAAATACCACCTCATCCTAGCGCAAAAACATTTTTTTCGAAAAACGTATTTTTTTCCCGAAATTGACTTGTTTCCATTGAGCAACTTTATTTTCGAAATTCTAATTTGCGTATTTTCATGGTTAATGGAAACGCAGCTACTTTCACCCACTTGTCTGCCACTATGTTGAGTCTGGGACCAAACTCTATTTTCCAAGGTGACAGTGGTTGCTTTGACAGAGCATGGTTTATTAGAAACTACTTCAAGAATTTGGAGATGGAATGGCCTGCTAGCAGTCCTGACTTTAACCCCATAGGATCGGTTTGGGCGTGCTGTTCATGCCAAATTGACCAACACAACCACACTGACTGACTTGCAACTACTACTGGTTGAAGAGTAGGATGCCAGCCCACAGCAGTGTGTGACCAGGCTGGTGACCAGCATGAGGAGGAGGTGCCAGGCTGTTGTGACTGCTGGTTCTTCCACACAATGCTGAGGCTTCTGTCAGTTAAATAAATACATTGTTAAATTGCCAATTTCTTTGTCCAGTTCACCAAACACCAAATGGGTCAATGGCAGAGAGGATTTGACAAATGCACTATCCACAAACTCAGCTCTACTGCTCACAACACAAATTAATGTTCCTTACAAATGTGGTACCATTTAAAGGGGACTTTAACAGACCTTACAATGGTATGAGACTTATTACCAAGAAGCATTGTTACAACAAATAAATAATCTACAAAACACACATTTTCTTTATTTTGCTTCATTTATCTAGTTTAAAGGGCAACAATTGTTGTCCTATTTGACTAGCAAACATTTTAGTTATTACCTAATTGGATTTTCAAATTCCATTATTTAACTAATAAGGTTTAAATAAGTTTCAACTAGTTGACTACTAATCATTTTAATCAGTAGTTAATTTTTTATTGTAAATCTAACAGCCACTTGTAAGAAGAATTTATATTGATTAGTCAACATGTAAATATTTTTATGCTTACAAGTTAACTTGTATGTTTCAGTTGTTTATTAGTTTGGTTTGGTGATCTGTTAGAGCAGTGGTTCCTAAACTTTTCAGCTTTTGACCCACAAAATAACAGTAGCAGAGACCTGTGCCCCCAGGTATTTTTGGATGATAAACATTTGTATCAGGTCAACTAAACATGGGCACAGTAACAATATTTTTATACTACATTTATCCATTTTAAATATACTAACCTCACTCCTTTGTAACAACTACGACAAAAATGTAATTAATTTAGAAAATCTTTTCAGGACCCCAACTTGATGTTTCGGGACCCCGCTTTGGGTCCCAACCCTAACTTTGGGAAACACTGTGTTAGAGCATTAAAATCTGTGTAGTTGAGATTTTTGGACGATTAGTGTGACACTTTAGTTTACTAGGACTTCGGTTATATCTACAAAATTGTTATTAATTGATATAAAAATGTACTAAAAATGTTTGTTTCATCAGTGCACCAAGATCTTCCACTTTTTCAACCAGTTATGTAATTTGAACAGCGTAGCTGCAAACTTGTACGTAAAAATGAAGCTTTAAACCATAGCTGTTGATTACTGATTACATAAGTAGTTCATAATTCAAAGTATATTCTGCAGTAATGTCTTCATCAGCACACCAATCCACTGAGTATTATATCGAACACAGAGCACTGTCATCTCATCGTACGCTATTTAAGGCATGCACGGCTGTGGTAATTATAAACTTTGTTTTTATACCAGAGGAAGAATGCTGTATTCATGTCACACAACAATAATCAACATTCATTGTACATCTACAAGAGATGCTCATTTGCAGCAGGTGTCTTTTATCTGCTCCATCTTGTTACAGAACAATGAAAGCATCTGATTCTTTGTGATTGTTTCAGTTTCATTATACCAAGCAGGAGTGGGCTCACTTCATTGTCTCATTTTGTGTTAGTTTGTCAGCTCATTTCAACAGACTGTTGCTAACAACTAGTTTCCTATGTTAACTGTTTTAACATAGGAAAATAGCTATCAGTGTTCCTTTTAGTTCAATTAATAATCACTCAAAAAGAGAAATTACTGAAAAATACGCAATCTTTTATGTGGTCCTGCCACCTGTTTCTTGTGCTGCATTAAGAAAAGAACTGCTGAGTTTTAAAAACTGCAGCTGAATTAGCAGTGAAACAAGCTTCCTGTTACTGAATATAAGCCAGGTGTCAGAAATTCACAGCCTCAGCTTCAGTCACGCTAAAAGCTCAGCTGAACAAAATAAAGTCTAACAAGAACCGCAAGACTTTGACTTATGTCCGCTAACTAAATATTATTATTGTTGTAGATAGCTTTTTAAACCACCACAACTTGGATAAATTAGTTAACAGGACTGATGAGTTAATGGCTAGTCACAACTAAGACCAAAGCAGATTTTGCTGTCCTGTCAAACAACTCAAATATCTAACATTTTCTAACAGGTTCAGGCAAACACCTGTTTAACTACTAATGGTTCATTTTATATGTAGTTTATTTATTTATTTATTTATTTATTTATTAATTTATTTATTGTTATTTAAGGGGCAAACAGCAGCAGCAGCCATAGCTGCAGCACTCTGGGGCTTCCAGAGAGGTCACATCTAGACAAAATCTTATCAAGTTTCAATTACAGTAAAAGTCTTAAACCAGCTCCAGTCTTCACTTTCTTTTTTAGATTTTGAACATCATCACTTTAAGAAATTAAAGTTTAATTCTGACAGGACTGACAAGCTAATGGTTAGCCAAATGCAGCCAAGACCTACTGTATATTACTGCTATCTTAAAACAACTCCAATCTAAAATGTTTCATAACACGTATGCAAAAAGTATCTTTTATTTTTTTACACTGCTGTCAGTGTCACACTACATGCTAATTTGAGCAGAAATATTCATAAAATTCCTGCGGACAGGACCCTTGGAGACCCCAGAAGTTCTACAGTTAAATATGTTGTTGTTATTTGTGCATGTAAATAAGAACATCATTACATGCAAACAACTGCATTTTGCAAAGCTGAAAGTAGCAGAACAACAGAACAATATGTGCTGCATCAAAATAAAATGTTGAACTTTGAAGTTGTGTGAAGATGTCAGCCATCCACACCGGTCTTTGTTTCATTTGAACTAGCTGTTAGATCATCAGTCCTATCAGAGATAAGCTATATTTCTCCAAATTGAAGGCATTTAAATAACTATCCACAACAGGTAAGATACTATTTGTTAACTTCATAAAAACCCACTCTAAAAAGTCTGAACAATACCTTTAAAGTTGTAAAGTACAAATTACTTTGTTGCCAAATCTGAGAACAAATTCTCATTATTATTTGTCATTTAAACTCATTCAGAGATTTAGGCGTAGTAAAGATCAAATTTATATTGTTTTGTAATAAACTGTCTGAGATTAGAAGGCTGTAAAAACATACAGGAAGGAAAAAAACCTAACAAATGTTTATATGTGTGCTGTTTATGTTGTCCATGTTTTCCATTTGAGATTTTTTTTTTCATTTGAGAATTTATTCTTCTGATTTGTTTTCCAGCTTGTAATTATTACAAACAGACGTGTTCAGCTGTGCCAGGAAGGGCATGGAGGTGTTATTGATTGCTGTTACACTGCCATAAAAATGTAAGGCGCTGCATTTATTCACCTCTCATCTTCACAGTTTTGCTGTATTTCACAACTAGTGTCCTTTGTTCTGACGCTGCCACTGATGCATTTAAAATGATGATGTTCAATACGTTAGATCATCACTTAAGAAACCAAACCTGCAGGGTCTCAGCTGCAGCTCCGGTCTCTAGAGGGCTTTCCTTTGCAAACAGAAAGCAGCCCATTAAGATTCAACATCAGATTCAGGAAACAACCAGTCAGCTCTTCTGATAACACAAACATTATTGATGATTATCATTTCAGCAGCGGTCACCACCTTACCAACATCACCACAAGCAGTGATTCTTTCTTGATGTTTAAACCTCTTTGCTTTTAAGACTTAGACGGTGCAGTTTCAAATATGTTAAAGTAAAACTGTTATGGCAATATTTATTTAACAAAGACAGAAATACGTGATCCAAGAATGAAGGTACTCCATGAGATGATCAGCTGAGTTTTATTGCAACAACAGGAAACACAGAGAACAACCTGGCCTGTCTCTGTGCCTCTGCTTCTCTCTGTCACTGTCTCTCCACACTACTCACTGTGTCTCGAGAGGCCTCATATATACATTAACAAACACCATTATTTCGTTTTAGCAAGATTTGGTACAAGGTCAATGGAAAACACAAAGATAAACACAAGTGATATCTAAGAATGACTGTTGTTAGCAAATCTTGTTCTGACTTTAATCATTCTATCTGCAGATAAACAGCATGTCATGAAAACCTAGGTCATTAAAGGATGTCATGAATTATTTGCTTAAACATAAAAGTATTAGTTCCACCACACTCCCCCATCTGATCATTAAATCACCAACTAAATGATCAATAAAACAAACAAAAAAACCTCTTTAATGTATTTTTTAAAAAAACATATCAACATAAACCTAAGTATATGTACTTTTCTGAAATCCCAACCCCAGAAATTCAATTTTTCATCCTCCCACAGTCATTTCTAACCCCCCAAAACATAGTTATCACACAGAAGTCTTTGGATCATCTTGAACACAAACAGGATTGTCTGTTTTGTTATATGGAAGGGTCAGAGGTGGTGGTGGGGCTCTGTGACTTTTTGTAGATCTCAGTTTAGTGCGAGGGGCTGGAAGAGGAGGGTTAGCTGGATTTGGGCCTGGTCTTTGTTTGATATTAATCCAAGGACCTTAGAAGAGCTTTAGAAATGTCTGAGGAGTTACCTACACAGAGTGTTTGGACAATGTGTGAGAATTATAACCATTCATGTAAGATGTGTTTGTAGTCTCATTTAAAACTGAACGGTAACATTGAGATTTACAATAAAATAAAAATACAAAGGTATATACAGCAGTGTTTTGCTTAAAGAGGTTGTTTTGCTGGCTGTTCCCACCTGCAGAGGTCACCATAGAGAGCAAATGAGTGTGAAGGATTTGACAATATTTTGGAATAGAATAAAATAGAACAGATACTTTATGAATCCCAACATCCAGCAGCAACTACAAACACCTAACATGACATGGAAATCCCACACAGAACCTTTTAAACCAGGGGTGTTCAATTCATTTTCACTGAGGGCCACGTGAGCACCATGGTGGCCCCCAAGGGCCAGTTGTAATTACCTTCACTGTTTCATATTGAACTTTGACTAAACAGAAAACATAACATTCCTCGTCTCACTGCTAAGGCTGAGCACCTCTAACAAAATATAATTGAGCTCTACCTGGTATTTCCTGCATAGAAACAGTGTTTGAACATGTCCTCTTATAAAAACTGAATTGGAAACTGACAATGTGAAATAATTAATGTATAAATACTATTAAAATTAAATACAAGCGAGTTTTAAGGTCTCTGCATGGTCCATTAGAACTGCCAAAATTGGCTCTCATTGTCGTAGTTGCATGACAAAAATTGCGCCATTCTGTTTGCAGCTTCGAGTTTTCCACCACTTCATCTCACAACCTGACGGGAGATCCTTTTCCCCCCTTCCACATAAAAGCTTATTGTTTTGCAACCATTTCAAACAGGCTATACTGTTCCCTTTGTCTTTCTCAGATTGTCCTGTCATTAACCTTATTATTTATTGTGCAAACTCAGACCCACAGAGTCATCACAACGGAAAGAATGGATTTAATTTCAGAAACTAAAAGAGAAGGAAAATGCCCAAAGTTGGACCTTCTTGTGGCAAAAAGTAGTGAGACAGGGAAAACCTGTAAGACTGAGACAAATCTCTTTGCCATAGTGTGGCAACAGAATACAGCGGGTAAAATAAGTGTTGAACACGTCAACATTTTTCTCAGTAAATATATTACTAGAGGTGCTAATGACATGAAATTTTCACCAGATGTTGGTAACAACCCAAGTGATCCATACATACAAAGAAATCAAACCATAAATGTCCAGAAATGAAGTTATTTGTAATAATGTGGAATGGCACAGGGAAAAAGTATTGAACACACTTACTGAAATTTATCTAATACTTTGTACAAAAGCCTTTGTTGTCAATGACAGCTTCAAGACGCCTCCTGTATGGAGAAACTAGTGGCATGCATTGCTCAGGTGTGATTTTGGCCCATTCTTCCACAAACAGTCTTCAAATCTTGAAGGTTTCGTGGACCTCTTCTATGAACTCTGATCTTTAGTTCTTTCCATAGATTTTCTGTTGGATTCAGGTCAGGTGATTGGCTGGGCCATTCCAGCAGCTTTAGTTTCTTTCTCTGAAACCAACTGAGAGTTTCCTTGGCTTTGTGTTTGGGCTCATTGTCTTGCTGAAATGTCCAGCCACGTTTCATCTTCATCATCCTGGTAGATGGAAGCAGATTTTTATCAAGAATGTCTCTGTACATTTTTCCACTCATCCTTCCTTCAATTATTTGAAGTTTGCCAGTACCATATGCTGAAAAACAGCCCCACACCATGATGTTCCCACCTCCAAACTTCACTGTTGGTATGGTGTTTTTGGGCTGATGTGCAGTGCCATTTGACCTCCAAACATGATGTGTATTCTGGCATCCAAACAGTTCAATGTTGGTCTAATCTGACCAGACTATATTCTCCCAGTATTACACAGGCTTGTCTAAATGTTGTGCAGCAAACTTTAAAGGAGCTTCAACATGCTGTTTCTTCAGTAGTGGAGTCTTGCGTGGTGAGCGTGCATACAGGCCATGGTGGTTCAGTGCATTACTTATTGTTTTCTTTGAAACAAACGTACCTGCTAATTCCAGGTCTTTCTGAAGCTCTCCACAAGTGGTCCTTGGCTCTTGGACAACTCTTCTGATAATTCTTTTCACTCCTCTGTCAGAAATCTTGTGAGGAGCACCTGGTCGTGGTCGGTTTATGGTGAAATGATGTTCTTTCCACTTCTGAATTATGGCCCCAACAGTGCTCACTGGAACCTTCAGAAGTTTAGACATTCTTCTGTAACCGATGCCATCATTATGCTTTGCAACAATAAGGTCGTGAAGGTCTTGAGAGAGCTCTTTACTTTTACCCATCATCAGATGGTTCTTGTGTGATACCTGGCCATCATTTGGGACTGAACCAGCTGATATTAACTTGCACTGACAAGGGGCAGGCTTGCTTTCTAATTACTGAGAGAGTTCAGCTGGTGTCTTGGCTTTCCATGCCTTTTTACACCTCCCTTTCTTCATGTGTTCAATACTTTTTCCCTGTGCCATTCCACATTATTACAAATAACTTCATTTCTGGACATTTATGGTTTGATTTCTTTGTATGTATGGATCACTTGGGTTGTTACCGACATCTGGTGAAAATTTCATGTCATTAGCACCTCTAGTAATATATTTACTGAGAAAAATGGTGACGTGTTCAATACTTATTTTACCCGCTGTATGTATTTGCTTTTGATACTTTTTAGTGTAATTCATCTGTGTTCACTTTGTTAAATGACCAATTTGACCGTAGCCACAACTATCAAACTTCAATGCATCCACAATCCATCTTAATAATTGATCTGATAACGTTTATTGTTAAAATGCTTTTTAGCACCCTTGATTAAACAAAACTAAAGCCTTTTAAAGTACTCTTCCTTGGCTCTTTTTAATATAAGGTCCCCTCTATACTACTCTGTGTAGTTATAAAATTGAAACTTTCTGCTGCATTTGCACCTGAACAATTATGAGATTTTGGTGGGAAAAATAGATACTTTTTCCAGATATTTAGTTATTATATTTTGTTAGAAACTATGAAACATCACCGTATTTCACTAATACCCACTGAAATGTAAACAGTTGAGACATTTTTATATTTTTCTGTGCCTGCATTGTTTTATTTTAATTAAAAAACCCAAAAAGTTGTTAATTCCTGAAGACAAATGAACAAGTTTAATACGTTTTTGAAGAATTCGTTGTTAAGCTAAGGGTGTTCTTTATCTGTATTTGATATCTTCTTGCCACTTATTGGTGCAGTGTGGGTATTTCATCATTTTTAGTAGAACAATGTGTATACTTTTATGAACCCAGAAAAAAAAGTCTGATAGTGACAGGACCTAAGATGAATATTGTGTATGGGTTATTTATTAATTCCAAAGGATAAAAATGTTGCCTTGGATATAAAAATATTAAACATTTTTTGCAATCCATGTCAGAGCACTGGTGACCTAAGTTGGACATTAATTCAAGTTTTTGATAAAGCCATTCTGAGCCAAAGAAGGACTCCCAGAGAAAAAGACATCAACAGCTACTGAACTTTCAGCTGTACAGTTGGTATGGGCAGCATTCAATATGTTATTATGCAACTCTAAGATAAGGTTAATGCCCCATAGTGCTCAGGAGGAGAGCTCTCCATTCTCCTCTCCAAAGGTCAAACATATTCACCATCTCCTGTCTGAAATCTTATTCACACACCGTACACCCGCATGGGTTTGATGGAACTCTGGCACAGTGGTCACGGCTTGGATTACGTAAGCTTTTTGAAACAGATTTAGCAGCCCTAACTGTAAAGAAGCCCAGGGGAGGATGTGTGGGTAGCAACACTTGAATACTCTCCCACTGCATTCTGGGTTTCTTTTCAGCTTGTAAGGAATGAGCTTTGTCGCCACAGGGAGGAATGAATACGCTCCTCAAACCCGCTAAATGCTCTTGCACAAGAGAGGAGGAAGAAAGCAAAGAGATGAATGGGTCTAAAGATCAAACAAGGACAGGCTTTCCTTGACACTGAAACAAGACATTCTCTACATGCAGTAAACTAAAACAATTCCATTGGAGGACAGATGTTTTTTTTTTATTTTAACCACTAAAAGTACAGTTGATAAAACCATTTGAGGTAATTTTACTGCCAGAAAAGAAGTGACACATTTACGGTCTGTGTAATGTAAGGTATGCAAAAGTTGTTAATGTGTTGTTAGAAACCTCAACCAAGAAGTAAGTGATTAACTGTTTTTGTTTTGGACTGCTTCCATAATTAACACATAAATGGCATGCATTCAAACAGCTTAAAGAGAACAGAGCAGATGCAGATACTGGTCTAAGAAATTCTTTGCACAGGTGTAACATTTGTGCATTTACTTCCAATTCAAATGTTTGTGATGCATTATAAACTAAAGACGTACTTGGGTGAAATAATGACATAAATCAGAGGTTGTCAAACCTTAAATAATGAGTAACAACTGGACTTTTATTCTACAGTTGAAAACATTTAGCTTTTCATCCAGGAAGCTTTCTCAATTCAAAAACCTGTTAAATGTGGCGTTCCAAGTGGTCTTAAATAGTAATGTGACGTTCACGAACGATCCGAATCTTTTGAATGGCTCTTTACAATGAACGGTACCGAGTTGTGGGCAGTAACGCGCCATCTGTAGTTTTAATTATTTTATTCTTCATATAATCTTTAATTTTTTCATCCTTAAATTGCTCCCGCTTTGCTTTTTTACAGAAAACAGGCCGAGCGGTGGAGTACAGAAGCTCATGGAAAAGGGGGAGGGGGGTTTCTGCTTGACAAAACACATGGTTCCACCCTGTCAATGGACGTAGATATGGTGGTACCTGGATGAAGATAAATGTTACAGGTCAAAGGTGATTGGAAACTTAAAGCTGTCACGAAGATGGTGTCGGAAGTGCTTTAACCTTTGTCATACAAGTTAAAATGCAGAAAGGAAGTCACACAGGACCAAAAGGAGGGAGTAACGAAGAGCTGCAGGATGAAGCTGTAGGAAATGAGGAATTGAAACTGTGCAGACAGTCAAAAGTTGTGATTAATCTTGTGTTTTAATCTTTAAGAAAAGAAAAAATAAAGGTTTTTGTGAGTTATAATAAATTATAATGTTTTAAAAGAAGTGATTAAAGGTTGATTCTATTAAATAATGGGAAAGATTAATAAAAAAAGAATCATGAAATGATTAAGAGACGATCGGCAATCATGTTGAAATGGGGAAAGATTGTCTGTGTGTGATTAAAGTAAAGAAATGATGAGTAATCAACAATGAACCATGAAGAGGTTGTGGGAAAATGTTTGAAACCAGAATGTGAAAACTGAAATGTTTCAATGACTAATGTTTTATAACAGAGGTGTACAAGCAAGATGTTATGATTATAGTATGATTCTGAAGGTAAAAATGAAAAATGATGTTTAATACATTTTAAATGTTGATTTGCATGGAAGTTGATTAATGTTTAAATAACGTTATAATCATTTGTAAAGAGCTGTAACCATGGTGAGAGGACTGGAGCAGAAGAAGGACAGGAAGCAAAGTTGAAACACACATGGGACAGCCATTTTAGGATGAGATCATACTTAGACAGAACGGATGGGCGCCGCCATGTTTAGGGTGAGGTCACCTTTAGAAACAGGATAAAAGGAGAGAACTGAGAGAAGACAGCGTTCTTTCTCCACCGAAGCTCAGCTGACGCTAGATCGGAGGCCTGAATAAGGCTTGGACCGAGAGCCCGATCATGTCCGATCGGAGACCTGAAAAGGTTTTGATACAATATCCAGTCCTTTTAGACTGAGGTCCTGTTGAGGCTTGAGACTCCAGGACTGGACTTTAACCCTATCTTGCAGAATTAGAGTGGTGTGAAGAAGAGAAAGCTGATGAGGAACCAGTTAAACAGCAGAAGAGAGCTGATGCGCTTAAGGAGAGAGAACCATTTTGGCCCAACCTGCTTATCTATCGGGTGGTTTCCTGACTTCTTTCTGCTCCAAATCAACTCTTCCAATGGAGGTATTGGTGGACTGATCCACTCTCTGATTCATTTTAAATTTAATATTTATCATTTAATAACAATTGCGCTCAGGGAAAGAATAGTTTATATTTTAATCAGTTTTCCTATTTTATGATGTAACACTGTGTGATTAACGATTACTGTCACCTACTAAAAGCAACTAATAAATTTATAGTATTTATAAAATCCACATAAATTAGGTGGACATTCGATTTATTACAATTTATTGTAATTATTATTCTTCCTTCCATGAGTGTTAAATGGATGAGGTTCTGAGTTCATACAATCAATTAATGGTTGATCTAATCGGTTACCTTAGTGTAATAAGAGATTTTTCAAACAACATCCCGGTAAATTTATTTTTCCTTGTTACCAAATTATTTCTCAGCCAGTAACAAGTGCTAGCTTTCAAACAGGAGAAGATTGCAGTTAATGGGGGTTCTCGAGGTTGTGTTTCCACAGCAAGGCTACTCGGATGAGATCTGTGACCTCGATGAGACGGGGATGTACCCTCTAGATGTATGCAATTAAAGCTGAGTTAATTCTCCTACTCTCACTCAAGCAGGCTGATCTATCATCTGTTCAGGAAACCTTTGTCAGAGTTTAGTTAAGAGCCCTAACCCCAGAGATGGAGGAGTGAGAAAATTAAGAGGGTAGCCCTTAGACCTGTGTCCACAGGTAAACTAAAGGTTATCACAACACCAGAAAAGCAAACAACCCATGCAACGTGATGACATCATCACATTGCCATACGTGATGATGTATTTCCCTACCTGATGATGTAACTCGTTCAAAATCGAACGGCTCTTTTGAACAGCTCTTTTGATACAAACGGCTCCCCAAGATCCGGATCCCTTCAAAGAGCCATTTATGCCATCACTAGTCTTAAACTTGTAAAAGTATTTATAATATTTTGACCCAAACACAAAGCTTTTCCTAACCCCCATCTTTTCTCACCTTTATCTAACAAGACAGTCAGTAAGATCACATGACAGCAAAGAAAACAAATGATATTACTAACAACAACAAAATATATTAAAAAAATATGTGTTTAACTGAAATAAAATTAACCTTAGAAAAACTCATCCTAATTGCAGTCATCAGTGGTGGGCAGTGTTGTTCCAAAAATTAGCTCCGCAATTTCTAAAGTGCTTATGAAAATATTCAGGTCCGTAACTTCAAAAACGCTTATGCCATAGGAAAACTAGTGGAAGCCAATTTTAAAGCACAATCTCAATTTGACACTTACTAGCTGGCAATAATTCATGTACAATATATGATGCACAACACTGCCAACTCCTGAAACAGACCTTTGGCTCCTGGTGTAAAAATTAAAAAGTTATTGAGGATTGCTAGTTCGGCTGCTTCTTTGTCTTTTTATTTTGTTTGTTGTAGATTTTTCATTAAAGGAGCATCAATAAAGTAATTTTAATACTGTTTATTGGAAAACAGAAGCGATGCATTCTGGGTACATGACAGATTTGATTTGTGACAGGAGCCAAAAGCACGGAGTACAGGAAACTATCTTCACTTCAAAATAAGAGCTTGGATTTTAAAGTTTTAGATGTAGTTGCTCCAGTTGACCACTAGATGTCTGTCGTCATCAGCATAACATCTTTAAATCATTTCTGTGTCTCTAACCCCGTTGGCCGATTGCTTCGACCAATTATGTCAAGTATTAAGCTCCAGTGTTTAAACTTTATTTTTTTTAAAAAGGAGTTCCGATTGTAAAGTAAAAATAAATCAATACAGAATGGATTACAAACGTTAACTGTTTTTACTGGGACAGGGAGTTTTAACATTGCCTTCCTGCTACGTAAGCAGACACAAAGCATTGTGGGAGAACCGTGACCAAAAGCAACAGTCAGCAATACCTTTCCAAGAAGTGTGTTTATCTGGGAGGGTTGGATAGATTACGTGCGTTGTGATTCATTGACAGCCATACCTGCCTCTCTTCAAGATAATGGTAAGTGGTAGATAATTAGTTATTAGCGGTGCTGCATTTTAATTTTAGAAAGTGCAAATCCACTTATGAATTATAAAAATTAGTAAGACTGCTAAAGCGCAAATGGAATATTTAGGTCCACAATTAGCGGATTTGCGCTTTAGCGGGCTGGTGCCCACCACTGGCAGTTACAGTATTTTTCCTGACTTTGACCTGGAAAAACTGGAAGTTGTTACAAAGAAAAAGAAAACCTCATAATAACATTTAAAAAATGTTAAACTATGTTAACATTTCTAAATATGTGTTTTTACATATTTGTTAAAATTGTCACTTTGTCCTGACAGTAGAATATGAGACAGATAATCTGTGAAACGCCCCCATGGTCTAACTGCCATTTGCAGAAATACACAGCTTCCAGTCTGAAACAGCCAATAAGAGCCAGGGGGAATGTCTTACCAGTAGCTGCGTTTCCATTGCAAGTGTGCACAAAACTTTGTTGATGTTCTGTTAATGTGGAAAAAACACAGTTACCATTAAGGAAGATGCTATTAAAATCACCCGCAAATACTTTTGTTTTCATGATAAGTCATTACAAACATGGCGGCAATGGATGTAAACACTTACATGAAATATATTCATATTGCTACCACAGCACTAGCGATCATCATCAGCCATCAGAGACGTCGTCATCTTATCGAGGCTTTAGAGAGCTAAGCCCCTTATACTTGGGAGCAGCTATGCTGCATTTTTGGTAAATTGTAGTTGGTGATTTTACTACTTCTACTTCCTGTTGTCTTCTTCTTCATCTTTTCTTTTGCCAGTAGAAACATCCGTTTCTTGATCACGTGACTCCTGTGATGCGAAAAAAGTGTTTCCATTGCAGTTTTACAAAATACACCAATTTCAATACAGCTGAAAAACCACCATTTAAACCATTTTATCGAAAAACAATTTTTCAAATTGGCATATTTCTATTAAGCAAATCTATTGTCCCAATTCTAATTTGTGCATTTTTATGGTCAATGGAAACGCAGCTAGTTTTAATCATATTTGTGTCTGGGATGCTCACGCCCCTCCCCCACACAGCGAATACCCTCTTACAAGTTTTCTCAGAACTCCCTGCAGCTTCATAGTACAAACAATGTAGTCTTGGCTCTATCCTTGACCCACATCAACAACTGAATAGAAATTTGGGACCAGATTTTCTTACTGTTTGTTGCATCTTTTGTTTCTGGTAGATCACTGGAGCTGTTTTGACCCACAGTCAAGTTTAGTTTCTACACATTTTCAAATTATTCTACACTGCAAATTTGTGTCCTGTAGTTTCTGTTGGAGCAAGATTACAATTTGCTTAAACCACTGATGGTCTGATTGTCAGTTGGCTTGTTAAATTGACCTATAAAATAATTGATACCAAACTTTCTTCTGACTACCACTAGAGGAATCCTGAATACCACCAGTGGTGCTTTTACCACAGCTTGAGACCTAAAATATACAGGTGAAAAAACAGAGTGAGAAAAAAACTAATTTTGAGATTTTCCGAGCTTCCCTTGAAGCTCCGGATTTTAAAATAACATTGTTTGATCAATACACCAAAAACTGAGAGTTTGTGCCTTTCTTAATTCCAGTGGTTTGCAGTAATGCAGTAATAGCCCCAGTAGAGCTGTTTGTGGTTTTGAAAGGGAAGAACAGAATCAATTTGATCCAATTATGCAAAGAGTCACAATACTCTGTGATGTTCCAAAAATTACCACACAACATTAAAATGATTTATCGACAACATCTAAAGGCAGTGAGGCTCATTTCTACTGTGCGATCCTCCACACGGATGTTCTTAAAACATGCAGATCTCATAAAATATTTAAATCATGTAGTTCTGTAGCATTTTAATTTTGTCCAAATTTAGTTAATCTAAACAACTGGATGATCTAAAATAATGACAACTTGATATAAAATACTTTATGATTAAAAACACCATATGTAGAGTTTTGCTCATGGAGGAACACTCCCAATCAAAGCTTTATTGAGTAACTCTGTTTTGACAAAGATCAAAGGCGACATTTGTGCCTCCCAGTTGTTGCGTACCTTATAAATCATTGATATTATTAATTAAAACAATTCTCATCAAACAAAAACTGAAACATGCACAGACACATATCGTCTTCTATCATTGTGCTTTTTTTGGTTTTGTTTTAAAAGCCCCGCTCCAGTCTTAATACCCTTTGAGACCATTATTTTAAATGTATATATTATTTAATTTAGTCATATGGGTAAAGAACAATCCCAGAAGCTCTTTAAGTGTAGCTGAAGTACAAAACATTAAAGTTTGATCGCCAGGATCAAAGACACAACTAATCCATTTGTCGATCCTTTTCTGACTGATCTCAACGAACAGGTTTGTCAATAGAAAATAAAAATGCATCCTCTCAAACTTTTGATTATTGTAAAATCTATATTAAAGTAATAACAATGTTTATAATATTTATAGTCTCAAAATATTTTGTGCAGTATGAAAGAGGCAAATGTGTGCCCAGCTTTCCTTTGTTGAGTCAGATACAGTCCGGCAAGGAAAGAGCAAGTCGATTGTGATGTTATTGTCAAACCACTGCAGCATGTACAAACGCACTTCTTTTTGTTTCATAAATTTTAATAAGGAGCATAAAAATCCTCTTTAGGAATAATTAGAAGTGTCTATCAAACCTCAACTAACTGTAATTTTCTTACATATGATCCAACCTTACAGTAAAGCTTTTTTATGTGTAATGTTGTATTTGCAATTGGCATAGGATGTAAAGAACTGACAAATCTGAAATAAATATCTTACTCTCAGAAAAAAGCTTGTCTCTGGAGCAGTACCCTCAAAGGTACTTTTCTTGTACCCTCAACAGTGGGTACCCATGTAGTATCTTACAGGATGTACCTTTTTAGAAAGATGGTTTCGACAGGAAACATTCAAGTGAAACCAAGCCCATAGTATACCCACAGTCTGGACCTTCTGTTAAAGGGGCCTAGACTAAATCATACCCTGGTTATGGCCTGAGTCCATTTGTCTTCACCAGTGATGGGCACAGCTAACCAAAATATAAGCTTCACTAACATTTAAACAGCCGCACAGAGTTCTTAGTTCTGCTAAACGCTAAATTAACATTAAATTGGCAGAAGCTAATGCTAAACTGTTAATATTTAACATAATAATGTCCAGTTGTATGAACAGTGTGCTACAGCCCTTGAGTTTTTGTCTGTGAACACACGCCCATCTAGTGTTCAGGTCCCCTCTTGATCCTGCTTCAGACCTCCCCATAATGATGTGTCAAATTTATCATCAATAACTAAATAAGGGTGATAGCCAAATGCAAAGAATGGAGTGGTTCGCAATGGAGTGTGAAGTGGCTGGAATGAGGATCAGCACCCCCAAATCTGATTCCATGGTCTTTAGTTGGAAAAGAGTGGACTGCTCTTTCTGGGTTTGTGGTGAGGTTCTGCCATAAATGGACTATGGGCAATGACAGACAACATGATTGAGGACACAAGTGGTTGAAATGAGTTTTCTCTGCAGGATAGCTGATTCCCTTAGAGATAGGGTGACAGTTCATTTATCCGGGAAAGAGTAGAGCTGCCGTTCTTCCACATCGAGAGGAGCCAGTTGAGGTAGTTTGAGCATCTGGTAAAGATGCCTCCTGGACGCCTCCCTAGGGAGGTGCTTTAGGCATGTCCAACTGGGAGGAGACCCCGAGGAAGACCCAGGACCTGGGAATGCCTTGAAATCCTCCCAGAAGAGGTGGCTAAGGAAAGAGAGGCCTGGGCCTCACCACTCAAGCTGTTGCCCCCATAACCTGACTGTGCTGAACATGTGGTAGATAATGGATGGATGGAAACCACGTTTCTGCTAATTTAGCTCTTGTGTATATTAGCACTAAAAAATGAACATTGGTACGCTCCAGATTAAAGCAAAAATATGTGCCTTCAAGTCACTTTTTCATGAGTCAGAACGTCTGGGCTGCAAAAAAGAGGAGACTGTAAGAAAAACTGTCTTGGGGATGATGTCATTGTGTGTCTCCTGATGACTGCTTGACATGGCTCTGCTGACTGTCCAGATTTATTGAGCATGTTACTGGTGCATAACCACTGGTCCAGACTGTACCTAGGGGTGTGTGCAAGCCGTCTGCCGGCTGCAAGGAAAGGACATGTGAGGTGCAGATAACAGCACCTGCAGGATGGATGGATGGATTGATGGACAGATGCTCCTCTCCATGACTTTGGATCTCTTCTGACCTGTAAAATAAACATCAAAAAACATGAATTTACATTTTTACCCTTCAACCTGTGGAGTTAATAATAACCACTCACCTCCTCCTGTTGCTGATTCTCTGCAGACCGAACTGTACATAACTATACCGTTTTACTCCTTCATCCCCGAGTCTGTTTCCTTCCCGGCTGCTCCGCTATTGACTTTTACTGAATTTATGTTAGTAGATAGTCTTCATTTGTTTACATCAGTTTCCATTTGTTTAAACATCAAAATGATTGCATCTTTGATTTAGTCAGTTCCAGGTTATCAATAGGTTTGCTGGACTCAAAGTTTAGTTTTTTTTTACTTCTATTCCTTTAGTTTGGATTGAATTCAGCTAGTTGCACCAGATTTTTAATTTTTTACTTGGTTGTTTTTAAGCAGTATCACAATATCACTATCTCTATGAGATTTGCCTGGGTCTTGACCCTCTTAAGGTGCTTTGTGGGCATTGAGAAAGCTTTAGACTGTGGCAGGAGCTTTGGGAATATGAGGTAGCAGGCCCTTTTAGAAGGACCATTGTATCCCTTAACAAATGATTCAAGGGCTTGTTTTGCATTTTTGGCATTAGGAGACCATTTCTTTCCCTGGGTGTTGGACTACAGCGTTTCTCCTTATCAGTCAGATTTCATTCAGAACTTTTTGCATTTGTTGGCAGAGTTAATGGGCAGAAGGACTCTAGTTCAGTGAGCTTTCAAAATTTATATTAGGTATGAAATGGTCTCAAGTGGAGGAGTTTACACTATCATGTTTACTATGTATAAAGAATCGTGCTGTAGTTTGCCAGCTGATTGATGCTGCAGCTTTAATGACTGTACCATAGTTTCTTTTGGTGAAACTACCCCTCTTCACAAAAGCAAATAAGAATGCCTTTACTGTAGACGTAAATGATCATATGAACGTCTGAGGTCCTCAGGCAGTTTGTTCCACATATAAGAACTCGTTTTTCCATCAGACTTTTAAACAGCTGAATGTGACAATCTTCTGACTATTATTTTTGCACATGTGCACATTTCAGACTGTTACCTGTTGCACATTTACACTTTAAAGGCACAGTGTGTAGGATTTGTTGTTTTCAGCGACATCTAGTGGTTAAGTGGTTGAATCATCCTCCCTGGTCCTCCCCCCACCCCCACCCCCCACTTCCAAACACYAAGGAGTTGCTACGGTGTCTCTCAGGMGTCAAAAACCTTTGATAATTCCAACCGCGATGTCTACCAGCAGCTTCAGGGCTAGTGATGTTTCAAGTGGTAAGATTATGAGCTTTAATAAGTAAAATTATCCCAGCTACAAATTACAACTAAAACCGTTTTTGACGCCGCCACCGCAGTTTGTCCTTCATGAGCCTTCGTAGACAAGATGGCAGTGCAAGATGGCGGCTGCCTGTAGTGGCAACCCGCGACCATGGAGATATAAACAGCTTTTTATAAGGTAAAAATAATAAAACAAGGTCTTAGTCTGCAATGATTAGACATGATTTTTTTTATTGTCATTAGTGATTATCTCAATTTCGGCTAAAAGAATTGATAAAATCCTACACACTGTGCGTTTAAACACTGATTGTATTGTTCCCTTTCTTGATGTTATTGTATTGTTCCCTTCTGACGTTATTATCTCTAGTTTGGTCTATTTTTTGTTCGAAGTGTGGTCTTTTCTATCCTTTAACCCTTGTTACCTTGTTAGTGTCCTTTCAGTGCTTATTCGTTTTAGTATGGTTGTCTCTCTGCATTCAAAGAGGTCGGCAAAGTAATAATTTCATTGCTCAGAGAAACATGTTTTCATCTGTGTATATGACAATAAACACTTTGAATCTTTGAATCTTGAATAAAAACTAAAATCAGCTTCACCACGTTTGTAGTATACATGCCAACATTTGTTGGTGGCAATGTGGGACGCCCAAACTCATTAGCCTGCGACAGCAGCGCAAAGTGATCTTAGGATTATCCAGATGCATACCCCCCAGAAAATTTAGAACGAATCTACCCAAAACTTTGCATTTTCCAGCCATTTGAAGTGCATTTTTCTACATACTTGCTTTAAATTAGAACAGCCAAGCCAATGGAAATAGGCCCCATGTTGATATGTTGCCCCTGGTTTCACCACATTTCCAGGGTCCTACACTGACATCACAATGATTAAACACCAGCTCAAAATAAATCATTGCGGATCTGTATTGTGCAGTGGTTTTAAAATGCAACAAAATACTTTGTGGTGACCCTGCAATGAACATCTATGTTTGTGAGTAATTTGTTTTTACATTACAGCAGGATCCTTCACCAGCATGAGGCCTAAATGCCTTTACATAAATTAGAAGAAAGATGTTGGAATTTGCTGACATTGAAAGAGGAGAAGCCGGTGTTGGTGTGAGGAGAGACTCGCGGCGTGGTGGAGTTCACGGTGGAGTGGAGTAAGTCCCATGGTGGAGAGAGGAGATCAGCTAGCCGGTGTGCTAACTCGAGAGCTGACTGGGACTGGGGCTGGCGGCAGATGGTGGCTGGTTTGGTGAGCTGACCTGGGAGTTGACCAGGAGGCTGGGGGGCGGCTCCCATATAGGTGAGCCATGGTGAGACGTGCTGGGCAGGGAAGGTTAGACTCCATGGAGAACAACTCAGACAACATGGAGCAGATTAAAACATCACTAAACTTTATGAGGCAGAACTGTCAAAGTTAGCTTCACAGCAAGAACTTCTTCAATATTTGATTTTTTTTTTTTTTTTTTTTTTGCGTGGACAATACATACTTGAAGAGAAACTGCTAGTGAAACTGTCACCATTTCCAGCAGATGGCATGGGAAAGTGGCCCTCTGATGCCTGGCCGAATGCACTTGCTCATCTTGCGACTAAAGCTATTTTTATAAACAAACATACTCACAAATTTCTGACCAGTGCTGCGCACATCTGACTGGAGGCAATGCACAACATGAGGTTCAAGCAAGTGGGGGGTGAGAGTACAAAAATATGCAATTTTTGTCACGCCCGACACATACAGTATGTCATAGATCTCATGAGCAAAAAAAATCAGGCCTAAATGATATAAAGTGACTGATGATTGGTCGACTGAGTTTTTGACACTTGCCACCTTGAAAGTTATGATGTCATCAGAAACTGCTGATGACATCTGAAGTAGATGATACAATCCAAATCCTTATGAAATGCAACATGTCTACCAAAATGAACATCAAAAAATTTGTGCCATAATTTATACTTCAACTACATCCTCACTTTGATATAATGTGAAATATTTCCAGCTTTACAGAGGTGGCCTCATGTTTAGATCTTAATCTTTTCCACTTCTGAAGAATCTTTGCAGCTAAAATGTAAAGATTAAAGGATTTAAAGGAAAAAAAAGTGACAACATTCCACAGTCTGTTTTATATTCCAAAAAATAAAAGATTTATGTAAGTTCCTTTATGTCACCACACAACAGTAAGTCACAAAAACACATCAGAAGTTCTTCATTTAAATGAAAACACTAAGGCATTTTTTGTCAAACCACATCTTGGAACAAATATATATATATATATATATATAAATGGGAAATATAGCTGCAATAAACGTGTCCATAAAAAGCATTTTTTAAAAGAAAATGAGCAACTTACTGGTAAAATAAAACTAAACTTTAGTTCAGAACTTTAAATGTGTTCACATTGTGTCATTACCAACTTTTGTGGTACATTTACTGTAAATACAAATTGTTTCCATTTTATTGCTTTAAACAGCTACATCTGTTCCTCAGTTCTATATGTTGCGTAAAGTTATAGAAAAAGGAGAAAAGGAGAAAGTACAAGGAGAGTTAATTGGTTTTTTTTCTGAAGATGTCAAACAGAACAAAACCATCACTTCACTGTGAATGTGCACATTGTTGTATAACTACTGTCACTTTGACCTGAGACAGATTATGGAGCTGTTTTTTACACCTCTTTAAGGGCAGATATTAAAATGAGAACTAATATTTATGTAGTTTATGTACCATCTCTGGATCCTCTGGCTAATCTTGTTTTCATCACAGGACTTGAAAGACTCAAAGCTTGAGCCAAAATATATCTATACACACCCGAGCAATTCTGATACTGTAAAACCCCTCTACATTGTTCACAACTCTAGTCTTTCATTTTATGTTGCATTATTGTTAAACTACTCTGTGTGCAGGTTTATTAAAGAGTTAAACATGACACGACCATTTATAAAGATAAATAAATAAAAACACATGGACATATGTGGTAATAATGAAATTTGTGGTTTTGATCATTTTTACGTAAACCAAATTAAATATTTTTACTGCAATATGCTATATTTACTGTATTTAAATTTGTAAAATGCAGCAATATTTTGAAATGTCACCAATACATCATGTAAATGACAAAAAATTGTAATTACACAACCACACAATCATACAGGTAAAAATTGGGTAATTAAGACACATCATTGGTCTCATGTAAAAGAATGCACAACTATACTGAAAGTTGGCCCACGGAAAACAGTCTGCTCACTTTCCTTTCATACATCCCTACTTACATGGAATAAGGCACAGCTGCATGTGGCACATGCCCTCCCACAAATAAATATGTAAAGTATAGTACAAATTCATGGCTTGATTCCAATTGGAGTTTAAATAATAATAGCCTCTCCTTGGGCTGCTACCTTATCGTGGTGGAGGGGTTTGAGTGTCCCAATGATCCTAGGAGCTATGCTGTCTGGGGCTTTATGCCC